>NW_027442442.1:0-117605 GCF_048569485.1 Anomaloglossus baeobatrachus | reverse complement strand
GGGTTGCCTGTATTTCCTTGGGGGTATGCGGAGGGAGCAGGTACCGATCCACCATCTCTTGCGGGAACTGGGCCTCCAAATCAGCCTTCAGCTTCCAGTATGCGGGGTCCTCTCCTATCAGGGTCTTCCTAGCAGGGACCTCTTTGGTCTGGGGAGCGGTGTCTGCTCTGGCCTTGCAGGCCGGGGAAAATGATGAGGTACTCTCTTCTTGGCGGGCCGCGCCCTGTATGGCGGCGGCCTGGTCTTGGCGGGCCGCGCCTTGTATGGCGGCGGCCTGGTCTTGGCGGGCCGCGCCTGGCATGGCGGCGGCCTGGTCTTGGCGGGCCGCGCCCGGCATGGCGGCGGCCTGGTCTTGGCGGGCCGCGCCCGGCATGGCGGCGGCCTGGATTGGCGTTTCTGTCGCGGCCGGTTCCTGGCGGGCCGGACTGGACACTGCAGCTGCGGTCTCACTTGGCGTCGCAGCCTCGATGGGGTCCGTGCAGGCTGAGCCGGGCGTCGCTGCGGTGATCGGAGCTTGGCGGGCCGCACCCGGCGGGGCTGCGGCCTGGTTCAGCATATCACTTGCGGCGCGGACGAGCGTCGCTGCTGCGTTGGGGTCTTGGCGGACCGGGTTCAGCAGGGTGGCAGCCTGGGTCAGCGTCACACCTGCAGCACGGATGAGCACTGCCGTGGTGGTCGGAGCCCTGCGGGACAGGCGGGGCATCGCTGCAGCG
The DNA here is from genome assembly GCF_048569485.1 of Anomaloglossus baeobatrachus. Classification (NCBI taxonomy): domain Eukaryota; kingdom Metazoa; phylum Chordata; class Amphibia; order Anura; family Aromobatidae; genus Anomaloglossus; species Anomaloglossus baeobatrachus. The sequence continues at coordinate 116,892 of NW_027442442.1, read as the reverse complement.
GCCTGGGCTTGGCGGGCCGCACCTAGCGTGGCTGCGGCCTCACTCAGCGTCGCCGCATCGGGCGCCTCCTCTGGGACCGCGGTCGCAGCAGCTCGGGTCGGGGCTCTTGTTCTAGCCGGGGCAACACCGGACTCACCCATCGGGGTCTGAATCGTCGTCGCCGCTCGATCCGGCAGGCTCCGCGCGGCTCCCTCCTCATAGGTCCGCACCGCCGCAGCCATTTCCAGGAGCTCCGTGCGTTCTTCTCTGAGCCGTCGCACAATCCTGGCCTCCAGCTGGTCGCAGAAGATGGCAAGCTCCTGGCACCACCAGGCAGCAGTGCCTGGTTCTGGGTATCCGCGTCTGGACTCCATTTTCTCTAGCAAGCTGCTGGCTTCTCTTCTGCTCCGCCGTTTCTGGACGCTTCCGCTTTCTTCATCAGCGAGGTCAGGACTCTGCAGAGGCTCTCTGGGTAGCCACACCTCTTCGTGGGCGGTAACTTCTCCCAGCGCGGGCTGCTGTTGTTTTTCAGCGCGCTTTTCATGGTGGCAATATGGCGGCGCTTCCAATTTTTCAAGCGGACCGCCTAGGCACATGGTCACCTGTCTGAACAGGTCTAGTCCTTATCCTGTTCGTGACGCCAGATGTGAAGCCCCGCAGGTGGTGTGTCGGTGTCGGTGCATTACCTTCAGGGACTCCACGTTGCTGGATCTCCGTCACTGGTAGGAAATCTTCTGTTTTTGATCGTGACGCCACTCTCAGTATTGCGGTCAGTGGGGACCGCCACTGCAGGTTAGGGGACGCCTGAGGCTGATGGTGGGTGCAGTCGGATGTAGTAGCCTCCTGAGAGTGAGGCAAGCCCCAGGGCCCTGTGTAGGTTTGTAGTACCACAAGTCGCAGAATGACCACACAGGCAGGATGTCTTTCAGGGTTTTTACTCACTTCAGGTGGCAGGGTGAGTAACCCGGGCGTAGCTGAGATGAACCAGGTAGGAACCAGGTATCCTTCAGGCTGACTTCATGAGGGTGACTACTGACTCGCCTTCCTTAGCCCTTGGTGGTTTGGGGTAACCCCGACTTTGAGTCCCTATGGGGGTCACCCAGGGAAGATGCTCCAAGCCTCTCTCCCCTTCTTGTTTTGCCGTGTGCTTGTTCCCCGGACCAGGCCACTCCAGCTTCTTGCCTCCTATGACCTATGGGCCCAATCTTGTGGTTACGTGGCTGCGGCTTTTGTAGTGTTGTGGTGTGGGCTTTAAGAGCCCCACACCGGCAGGTTTAGCAGGGAAAGGTGAATCTATCCTCGCTTCGGGATCTGCCGCCCGGTTGGGCCTGGTGCTCTCTAGCAGTCTCCTTACTTCCCACTCCGTTGCACTCTCTAGCTGAAGCTGGCTTTCAGGCAGCACTCCTAGTTGACCGTTCTCCCCCGTCTGTAGCCACTGCGCGGGCGCTGTTAGACAGCAACAGCCCCACAGGTCTGCTCCTCACTGAGCCCTATGGAGTTCTCTGCTCTAACTGACTCACTGCTCCTCCTCTCCTGTTCTTGCCTACGCCACCTAGCAACCAGACTCTCCACCACACCCCTTGAGAGGAGATGGAGGCTCTACCCCCTCCACTATTCCAGTGAAGGTGAAGGCTTGCCCCCTCCTGGGATCCCCAGGGGTCCTCTCATGGGTACATGTGTGAGACCTGATCACTATGCGCCTGTGTTCCACACCCCGGTCAGCCTTCTGGATTACCTGTGTTGTACTGTCCCCAGCATGGGTGCAGTACTCAGTGGTGCCTGACCAGGTCAGGGGCGCCACAGTACCAGAGCATTGACTCTTCTAAGAGTCCTAAGAGTCCTGCTCACACTGATGGGGTGAAGCTGTGGGACCCTATTTTCAGAGATGATGTCCTCCACCCAACTCTCAAAAAGCTGAAAGGGTCTTCAGTAGAGATGGATAGTCGAGCTGGGCTATCAGACGGTCACCTCTGTAGCTGTAGTGTCATTTTTCCTATGGTCCAATGTGTAAATTAAACAAAAAAGTGCACGTTTGTTATGATGTTCAAGATGGGGACCAGGATGTGGACATAATAAAAAATTAGGGAACATGATAGGAGACATTTATACAATACATATAATCATTCTTATCTATCTAATACGATCACAACAGCTCTCCATACCTGCAGTCCACCACAAGGACCACTCTCTCTAATCCCTGAAAAATGAAATCATCCTCAGTGACGAAGAGAGGGGGCTAAGCGCCCCCCATGGTCTCAGAGCATTGACTCTTCTAAGAGTCCTAAGATTCCTGCTCACACTGATGGGGTGCAGCTGTGGGACCCTATTTTCAGAGATGATGTCCTCCACCCAACTCTCAAAAAGCTGAAAGGGTCTTCAGTAGAGATGGATAGTCGAGCTGGGCTATCAGACGGTCACCTCTGTAGCTGTAGTGCCATTTTTCCTATTGTCCAATTTGTAAATTAAACAAAAAAGTGCACGTTTGTTATGATTTCCAAGATGGGGACCAGGATGTGGACATAATAAAAAAATAGGGAACATGATAGGAGACATTTCTACAATACATATAATCATTCTTATCTATCTAATACGATGACAACAGCTCTCCATACCTGCAGTCCACCACAAGGACCACCCTCTCTATTCCCTGAAAAGTGCAATCATCCTCAGTGACGAGGAGAGGGGACTAAGCGCCCCCCATGGTCTCAGAGCATTGACTCTTCTAAGAGTCCTAAGAGTCCTGCTCACACTGATGGGGTGCAGCTGTGGGACCCTATTTTCAGAGATGATGTCCTCCACCCAACTCTCAAAAAGCTGAAAGGGTCTTCAGTAGAGATGGATAGTCGAGCTGGGCTATCAGACGGTCACCTCTGTAGCTGTAGTGTCATTTTTCCTATGGTCCAATGTGTAAATTAAACAAAAAAGTGCACGTTTGTTATGATGTCCAAGATGGGGACCAGGATGTGGACATAATAAAAAATTAGGGAACATGATAGGAGACATTTCTACAATACATATAATCATTCTTATCTATTTAATACGATGACAACAGCTCTCCATACCTGCAGTCCACCACAAGGACCACCCTCTCTAATCCCTGAAAAATGAAATCATCCTCAGTGACGAAGAGAGGGGGCAAAGCGCCCCCCATGGTCTCAGAGCATTGACTCTTCTAAGAGTCCTAAGAGTCCTGCTCACACTGATGGGGTGCAGCTGTGGGACCCTATTTTCAGAGATGATGTCCTCCACCCAACTCTCAAAAAGCTGAAAGGGTCTTCAGTAGAGATGGATAGTCGAGCTGGGCTATCAGACGGTCACCTCTGTAGCTGTAGTGTCATTTTTCCTATGGTCCAATGTGTAAATTAAACAAAAAAGTGCACGTTTGTTATGATGTCCAAGATGGGGACCAGGATGTGGACATAATAAAAAATTAGGGAACATGATAGGAGACATTTCTACAATACATATAATCATTCTTATCTACCTAATACGATGATAACAGCTCTCCATACCTGCAGTCCACCACAAGGACCACCCTCTCTAATCCCTGAAAAATGAAATCATCCTCAGTGACGAAGAGAGGGGGCTAAGTGCCCCCAATGGTCTCAGAGCATTGACTCTTCTAAGAGTCCTAAGAGTCCTGCTCACACTGATGGGGTGCAGCTGTGGGACCCTATTTTCAGAGATGATGTCCTCCACCCAACTCTCAAAAAGCTGAAAGGGTCTTCAGTAGAGATGGATAGTCGAGCTGGGCTATCAGACGGTCACCTCTGTAGCTGTAGTGTCATTTTTCCTATGGTCCAATGTGTAAATTAAACAAAAAAGTGCACGTTTGTTATGATGTCCAAGATGGGGACCAGGATGTGGACATAATAAAAAATTTGGGAACATGATAGGAGACATTTCTACAATACATATTATCATTCTTATCTATCTAATACGATGACAACAGCTCTCCATACCTGCAGTCCACCACAAGGACCACCCTCTCTAATCCCTGAAAAATGAAATCATCCTCAGTGACGAAGAGAGGGGGCTAAGCGCCCCCATGGTCTCAGAGCATTAACTCTTCTAAGAGTCCTAAGAGTCCTGCTCACACTGATGGGTGCAGCTGTGGGACCCTATTTTCAGAGATGATGTCCTCCACCCAACTCTCAAAAAGCTGAAAGGGTCTTCAGTAGAGATGGATAGTCGAGCTGGGCTATCAGACGGTCACCTCTGTAGCTGTAGTGTCATTTTTCCTATGGCCCAATGTGTAAATTAAACAAAAAAGTGCACGTTTGTTATGATGTCCAAGATGGGGACCAGGATGTGGACATAATAAAAAATTAGGGAACATGATAGGAGACATTTCTACAATACATATAATCATTCTTATCTATCTAATACGATGACAACAGCTCTCCATACCTGCAGTCCACCACAAGGACCACCCTCTCTAATCCCTGAAAAATGAAATCATCCTCAGTGACGAAGAGAGGGGGCCAAGCGCCCCCCATGGTACCAGAGCATTCACTCTTCTAAGAGTCCTAAGAGTCCTGCTCACACTGATGGGGTGAAGCTGTGGGACCCTATTTTCAGAGATGATGTCCTCCACCCAACTCTCAAAAAGCTGAAAGGGTCTTCAGTAGAGATGGATAGTCGAGCTGGGCTATCAGTCGGTCACCTCTGTAGCTGTAGTGTCATTTTTCCTATGGTCCAATGTGTAAATTAAACAAAAAAGTGCACGTTTGTTATGATGTCCAAGATGGGGACCAGGATGTGTACATAATAAGAAATTAGGGAACATGATAGGAGACATTTCTACAATACATATAATCATTCTTATCTATCTAATACGATGACAACAGCTCTCCATACCTGCAGTCCACCACAAGGACCACCCTCTCTAATCCCTGAAAAATGAAATCATCCTCAGGGACGAAGAGAGGGGGCTAAGCGCCCCCCATGGTTTTAGAACATTGACTCTTCTAAGAGTCCTAAGAGTCCTGCTTACACTGATGGGGTGCAGCTGTGGGACCCTATTTTCAGAGATGATGTCCTCCACCCAACTCTCAAAAAGCTGAAAGGGTCTTCAGTAGAGATGGATAGTCAAGCTGGGCTATCAGACGGTCACCTCTGTAGCTGTAGTGTCATTTTTCCTATGGTCCAATGTGTAAATTAAACAAAAAAGTGCACGTTTGTTATGATGTTCAAGATGGGGACCAGGATGTGGACATAATAAAAAATTAGGGAACATGATAGGAGACATTTCTACAATACATATAATCATTCTTATCTATCTAATACGATCACAACAGCTCTCCATACCTGCAGTCCACCACAAGGACCACTCTCTCTAATCCCTGAAAAATGAAATCATCCTCAGTGACGAAGAGAGGGGGCTAAGCGCCCCCCATGGTCTCAGAGCATTGACTCTTTAAAGAGTCCTAAGATTCCTGCTCACACTGATGGGGTGCAGCTGTGGGACCCTATTTTCAGAGATGATGTCCTCCACCCAACTCTCAAAAAGCTGAAAGGGTCTCCAGTAGAGATGGATAGTCGAGCTGGGCTATCAGACGGTCACCTCTGTAGCTGTAGTGTCATTTTTCCTATGGTCCAATGTGTAAATTAAACAAAAAAGTGCACGTTTGTTATGATTTCCAAGATGGGGACCAGGATGTGGACATAATAAAAAAATAGGGAACATGATAGGAGACATTTCTACAATACATATAATCATTCTTATCTATGTAATACGAAGACAACAGCTCTCCATACCTGCAGTCCACCACAAGGACCACCCTCTCTATTCCCTGAAAAGTGAAATCATCCTCAGTGACGAAGAGAGGGGGCTAAGCGCCCCCCATGGTCTCAGAGCATTGACTCTTCTAAGAGTCCTAAGAGTCCAGCTCACACTGATGGGGTGCAGCTGTGGGACCCTATTTTCAGAGATGATGTTCTCCACCCAACTCTCAAAAAGCTGAAAGGGTCTTCAGTAGAGATGGATAGTCGAGCTGGGCTATCAGACGGTCACCTCTGTAGCTGTAGTGTCATTTTTCCTATGGTCCAATGTGTAAATTAAACAAAAAAGTGCACGTTTGTTATGATGTCCAAGATGAGGACCAGGATGTGGACATAATAAAAAATTAGGGAACATGATAGGAGACATTTCTACAATACATATAATCATTCTTATCTATTTAATACGATGACAACAGCTCTCCATACCTGCAGTACACCACAAGGACCACCCTCTCTAATCCCTGAAAAATGAAATCATCCTCAGTGACGAAGAGAGGGGGCTAAGCGCCCCCCATGGTCTCAGAGCATTGACTCTTCTAAGAGTCCTAAGAGTCCTGCTCACACTGATGGGGTGCAGCTGTGGGACCCTATTTTCAGAGATGATGTCCTCCACCCAACTCTCAAAAAGCTGAAAGGGTCTTCAGTAGAGATGGATAGTCGAGCTGGGCTATCAGACGGTCACCTCTGTAGCTGTAGTGTCATTTTTCCTATGGTCCAATGTGTAAATTAAACAAAAAAGTGCACGTTTGTTATGATGTCCAAGATGGGGACCAGGATGTGGACATAATAAAAAATTAGGGAACATGATAGGAGACATTTCTACAATACATATAATCATTCTTATCTATCTAATACGATGATAACAGCTCTCCATATCTGCAGTCCACCACAAGGACCACCCTCTCTAATCCCTGAAAAATGAAATCATCCTCAGTGATGAAGAGAGGGGGCTAAGTGCCCCCAATGGTCTCAGAGCATTGACTCTTCTAAGAGTCCTAAGAGTCCTGCTCACACTGATGGGGTGCAGCTGTGGGACCCTATTTTCAGAGATGATGTCCTCCACCCAACTCTCAAAAAGCTGAAAGGGTCTTCAGTAGAGATGGATAGTCGAGCTGGGCTATCAGACGGTCACCTCTGTAGCTGTAGTGTCATTTTTCCTATGGTCCAATGTGTAAATTAAACAAAAAAGTGCACGTTTGTTATGATGTCCAAGATGGGGACCAGGATGTGGACATAATAAAAAATTAGGGAACATGATAGGAGACATTTCTACAATACATATAATCATTCTTATCTATCTAATACGATGACAACAGCTCTCCATACCTGCAGTCCACCACAAGGACCACCCTCTCTAATCCCTGAAAAATGAAATCATCCTCAGTGACGAAGAGAGGGGGCTAAGCGCCCCCATGGTCTCAGAGCATTAACTCTTCTAAGAGTCCTAAGAGTCCTGCTCACACTGATGGGGTGCAGCTGTGGGACCCTATTTTCAGAGATGATGTCCTCCACCCAACTCTCAAAAAGCTGAAAGGGTCTTCAGTAGAGATGGATAGTCGAGCTGGGCTATCAGACGGTCACCTCTGTAGCTGTAGTGTCATTTTTCCTATGGTCCAATGTGTAAATTAAACAAAAAAGTGCAAGTTTGTTATGATGTTCAAGATGGGGACCAGGATGTGGACATAATAAAAAATTAGGGAACATGATAGGAGACATTTCTACAATACATATAATCATTCTTATCTATCTAATACGATCACAACAGCTCTCCATACCTGCAGTCCACCACAAGGACCACTCTCTCTAATCCCTGAAAAGTGAAATCATCCTCAGTGACGAAGAGAGGGGGCTAAGCGCCCTCCATGGTCTCAGAGCATTGACTCTTCTAAGAGTCCTAAGAGTCCTGCTCACACTGATGGGGTGCAGCTGTGGGACCCTATTTTCAGAGATGATGTTCTCTACCCAACTCTCAAAAAGCTGAAAGGGTCTTCAGTAGAGATGGATAGTCGAGCTGGGCTATCAGACGGTCACCTCTGTAGCTGTAGTGTCATTTTTCCTATGGTCCAATGTGTAAATTAAACAAAAAAGTGCACGTTTGTTATGATGTCCAAGATGGGGACCAGGATGTGGACATAATAAAAAATTAGGGAACATGATAGGAGACATTTCTACAATACATATAATCATTCTTATCTATCTAATACGATGACAACAGCTCTCCATACCTGCAGTCCACCACAAGGACCACCCTCTCTAATCCCTGAAAAATGAAATCATCCTCAGTGACGAAGAGAGGGGGCTAAGCGCCCCCCATGGTCTCAGAGCATTGACTCTTCTAAGAGTCCTAAGAGTCCTGCTCACACTGATGGGGTGCAGCTGTGGGACCCTATTTTCAGAGATGATGTCCTCCACCCAACTCTCAAAAAGCTGAAAGGGTCTTCAGTAGAGATGGATTGTCGAGCTGGGCTATCAGACGGTCACCTCTGTAGCTGTAGTGTCATTTTTCCTATGGTCCAATGTGTAAATTAAACAAAAAAGTGCACGTTTGTTATGATGTCCAAGATGGGGACCAGGATGTGGACATAATAAAAAATTAGGGAACATGATAGGAGACATTTCTACAATACATATAATCATTCTTATCTATCTAATACGATGATAACAGCTCTCCATACCTGCAGTCCACCACAAGGACCACCCTCTCTAATCCCTGAAAAATGAAATCATCCTCAGTGACGAAGAGAGGGGGCTAAGTGCCCCCAATGGTCTCAGAGCATTGACTCTTCTAAGAGTCCTAAGAGTCCTGCTCACACTGATGGGGTGCAGCTGTGGGACCCTATTTTCAGAGATGATGTCCTCCACCCAACTCTTAAAAAGCTGAAAGGGTCTTCAGTAGAGATGGATAGTCGAGCTGGGCTATCAGACGGTCACCTCTGTAGCTGTAGTGTCATTTTTCCTATGGTCCAATGTGTAAATTAAACAAAAAAGTGCACGTTTGTTATGATGTCCAAGATGGGGACCAGGATGTGGACATAATAAAAAATTAGGGAACATGATAGGAGACATTTCTACAATACATATAATCATTCTTATCTATCTAATACGATGACAACAGCTCTCCATACCTGCAGTCCACCACAAGGACCACCCTCTCTAATCCCTGAAAAATGAAGTCATCCTCAGTGACGAAGAGAGGGGGCCAAGCGCCCCCCATGGTACCAGAGCATTGACTCTTCTAAGAGTCCTAAGAGTCCTGCTCACACTGATGGGGTGAAGCTGTGGGACCCTATTTTCAGAGATGATGTCCTCCACCCAACTCTCAAAAAGCTGAAAGGGTCTTCAGTAGAGATGGATAGTCGAGCTGGGCTATCAGACGGTCACCTCTGTAGCTGTAGTGTCATTTTTCCTATGGTCCAATGTGTAAATTAAACAAAAAAGTGCACGTTTGTTATGATGTCCAAGATGGGGACCAGGATGTGGACATAATAAGAAATTAGGGAACATGATAGGAGACATTTCTACAATACATATAATCATTCTTATCTATCTAATACGATGACAACAGCTCTCCATACCTGCAGTCCACCACAAGGACCACCCTCTCTAATCCCTGAAAAATGAAATCATCCTCAGGGACGAAGAGAGGGGGCTAAGCGCCCCCATGGTTTTAGAGCATTGACTCTTCTAAGAGTCCTAAGAGTCCTGCTTACACTGATGGGGTGCAGCTGTGGGACCCTATTTTCAGAGATGATGTCCTCCACCCAACTCTCAAAAAGCTGAAAGGGTCTTCAGTAGAGATGGATAGTTGAGCTGGGCTATCAGACGGTCACCTCTGTAGCTGTAGTGTCATTTTTCCTATGGTCCAATGTGTAAATTAAACAAAAAAGTGCACGTTTGTTATGATGTTCAAGATGGGGACCAGGATGTGGACATAATAAAAAATTAGGGAACATGATAGGAGACATTTCTACAATACATATAATCATTCTTATCTATCTAATACGATCACAACAGCTCTCCATACCTGCAGTCCACCACAAGGACCACTCTCTCTAATCCCTGAAAAGTGAAATCATCCTCAGTGACGAAGAGAGGGGGCTAAGCGCCCTCCATGGTCTCAGAGCATTGACTCTTCTAAGAGTCCTAAGAGTCCTGCTCACACTGATGGGGTGCAGCTGTGGGACCCTATTTTCAGAGATGATGTTCTCTACCCAACTCTCAAAAAGCTGAAAGGGTCTTCAGTAGAGATGGATAGTCGAGCTGGGCTATCAGACGGTCACCTCTGTAGCTGTAGTGTCATTTTTCCTATGGTCCAATGTGTAAATTAAACAAAAAAGTGCACGTTTGTTATGATGTCCAAGATGGGGACCAGGATGTGGACATAATAAAAAATTAGGGAACATGATAGGAGACATTTCTACAATACATATAATCATTCTTATCTATCTAATACGATGACAACAGCTCTCCATACCTGCAGTCCACCACAAGGACCACCCTCTCTAATCCCTGAAAAATGAAATCATCCTCAGTGACGAAGAGAGGGGGCTAAGCGCCCCCCATGGTCTCAGAGCATTGACTCTTCTAAGAGTCCTAAGAGTCCTGCTCACACTGATGGGGTGCAGCTGTGGGACCCTATTTTCAGAGATGATGTCCTCCACCCAACTCTCAAAAAGCTGAAAGGGTCTTCAGTAGAGATGGATAGTCGAGCTGGGCTATCAGACGGTCACCTCTGTAGCTGTAGTGTCATTTTTCCTATGGTCCAATGTGTAAATTAAACAAAAAAGTGCACGTTTGTTATGATGTCCAAGATGGGGACCAGTATGTGGACATAATAAAAAATTAGGGAACATGATAGGAGACATTTCTACAATACATATAATCATTCTTATCTATCTAATACGATGATAACAGCTCTCCATATCTGCAGTCCACCACAAGGACCACCCTCTCTAATCCCTGAAAAATGAAATCATCCTCAGTGATGAAGAGAGGGGGCTAAGTGCCCCCAATGGTCTCAGAGCATTGACTCTTCTAAGAGTCCTAAGAATCCTGCTCACACTGATGGGGTGCAGCTGTGGGACCCTATTTTCAGAGATGATGTCCTCCACCCAACTCTCAAAAAGCTGAAAGGGTCTTCAGTAGAGATGGATAGTCGAGCTGGGCTATCAGACGGTCACCTCTGTAGCTGTAGTGTCATTTTTCCTATGGTCCAATGTGTAAATTAAACAAAAAAGTGCACGTTTGTTATGATGTCCAAGATGGGGACCAGGATGTGGACATAATAAAAAATTAGGGAACATGATAGGAGACATTTCTACAATACATATAATCATTCTTATCTATCTAATACGATGACAACAGCTCTCCATACCTGCAGTCCACCACAAGGACCACCCTCTCTAATCCCTGAAAAATGAAATCATCCTCAGTGACGAAGAGAGGGGGCTAAGCGCCCCCATGGTCTCAGAGCATTAACTCTTCTAAGAGTCCTAAGAGTCCTGCTCACACTGATGGGGTGCAGCTGTGGGACCCTATTTTCAGAGATGATGTCCTCCACCCAACTCTCAAAAAGCTGAAAGGGTCTTCAGTAGAGATGGATAGTCGAGCTGGGCTATCAGACGGTCACCTCTGTAGCTGTAGTGTCATTTTTCCTATGGTCCAATGTGTAAATTAAACAAAAAAGTGCAAGTTTGTTATGATGTTCAAGATGGGGACCAGGATGTGGACATAATAAAAAATTAGGGAACATGATAGGAGACATTTCTACAATACATATAATCATTCTTATCTATCTAATACGATCACAACAGCTCTCCATACCTGCAGTCCACCACAAGGACCACTCTCTCTAATCCCTGAAAAGTGAAATCATCCTCAGTGACGAAGAGAGGGGGCTAAGCGCCCTCCATGGTCTCAGAGCATTGACTCTTCTAAGAGTCCTAAGAGTCCTGCTCACACTGATGGGGTGCAGCTGTGGGACCCTATTTTCAGAGATGATGTTCTCTACCCAACTCTCAAAAAGCTGAAAGGGTCTTCAGTAGAGATGGATAGTCGAGCTGGGCTATCAGACGGTCACCTCTGTAGCTGTAGTGTCATTTTTCCTATGGTCCAATGTGTAAATTAAACAAAAAAGTGCACGTTTGTTATGATGTCCAAGATGGGGACCAGGATGTGGACATAATAAAAAATTAGGGAACATGATAGGAGACATTTCTACAATACATATAATCATTCTTATCTATCTAATACGATGACAACAGCTCTCCATACCTGCAGTCCACCACAAGGACCACCCTCTCTAATCCCTGAAAAATGAAATCATCCTCAGTGACGAAGAGAGGGGGCTAAGCGCCCCCCATGGTCTCAGAGCATTGACTCTTCTAAGAGTCCTAAGAGTCCTGCTCACATTGATGGGGTGCAGCTGTGGGACCCTATTTTCAGAGATGATGTCCTCCACCCAACTCTCAAAAAGCTGAAAGGGTCTTCAGTAGAGATGGATTGTCGAGCTGGGCTATCAGACGGTCACCTCTGTAGCTGTAGTGTCATTTTTCCTATGGTCCAATGTGTAAATTAAACAAAAAAGTGCACGTTTGTTATGATGTCCAAGATGGGGACCAGGATGTGGACATAATAAAAATTTAGGGAACATGATAGGAGACATTTCTACAATACATATAATCATTCTTATCTATCTAATACGATGATAACAGCTCTCCATACCTGCAGTCCACCACAAGGACCACCCTCTCTAATCCCTGAAAAATGAAATCATCCTCAGTGACGAAGAGAGGGGGCTAAGTGCCCCCAATGGTCTCAGAGCATTGACTCTTCTAAGAGTCCTAAGAGTCCTGCTCACACTGATGGGGTGCAGCTGTGGGACCCTATTTTCAGAGATGATGTCCTCCACCCAACTCTTAAAAAGCTGAAAGGGTCTTCAGTAGAGATGGATAGTCGAGCTGGGCTATCAGACGGTCACCTCTGTAGCTGTAGTGTCATTTTTCCTATGGTCCAATGTGTAAATTAAACAAAAAAGTGCACGTTTGTTATGATGTCCAAGATGGGGACCAGGATGTGGACATAATAAAAAATTAGGGAACATGATAGGAGACATTTCTACAATACATATAATCATTCTTATCTATCTAATACGATGACAACAGCTCTCCATACCTGCAGTCCACCACAAGGACCACCCTCTCTAATCCCTGAAAAATGAAATCATCCTCAGTGACGAAGAGAGGGGGCCAAGCGCCCCCCATGGTACCAGAGCATTGACTCTTCTAAGAGTCCTAAGAGTCCTGCTCACACTGATGGGGTGAAGCTGTGGGACCCTATTTTCAGAGATGATGTCCTCCACCCAACTCTCAAAAAGCTGAAAGGGTCTTCAGTAGAGATGGATAGTCGAGCTGGGCTATCAGACGGTCACCTCTGTAGCTGTAGTGTCATTTTTCCTATGGTCCAATGTGTAAATTAAACAAAAAAGTGCACGTTTGTTATGATGTCCAAGATGGGGACCAGGATGTGGACATAATAAGAAATTAGGGAACATGATAGGAGACATTTCTACAATACATATAATCATTCTTATCTATCTAATACGATGACAACAGCTCTCCATACCTGCAGTCCACCACAAGGACCACCCTCTCTAATCCCTGAAAAATGAAATCATCCTCAGGGACGAAGAGAGGGGGCTAAGCGCCCCCATGGTTTTAGAGCATTGACTCTTCTAAGAGTCCTAAGAGTCCTGCTTACACTGATGGGGTGCAGCTGTGGGACCCTATTTTCAGAGATGATGTCCTCCACCCAACTCTCAAAAAGCTGAAAGGGTCTTCAGTAGAGATGGATAGTCGAGCTGGGCTATCAGACGGTCACCTCTGTAGCTGTAGTGTCATTTTTCCTATGGTCCAATGTGTAAATTAAACAAAAAAGTGCACGTTTGTTATGATGTTCAAGATGGGGACCAGGATGTGGACATAATAAAAAATTAGGGAACATGATAGGAGACATTTCTACAATACATATAATCATTCTTATCTATCTAATACGATCACAACAGCTCTCCATACCTGCAGTCCACCACAAGGACCACTCTCTCTAATCCCTGAAAAGTGAAATCATCCTCAGTGACGAAGAGAGGGGGCTAAGCGCCCTCCATGGTCTCAGAGCATTGACTCTTCTAAGAGTCCTAAGAGTCCTGCTCACACTGATGGGGTGCAGCTGTGGGACCCTATTTTCAGAGATGATGTTCTCTACCCAACTCTCAAAAAGCTGAAAGGGTCTTCAGTAGAGATGGATAGTCGAGCTGGGCTATCAGACGGTCACCTCTGTAGCTGTAGTGTCATTTTTCCTATGGTCCAATGTGTAAATTAAACAAAAAAGTGCACGTTTGTTATGATGTCCAAGATGGGGACCAGGATGTGGACATAATAAAAAATTAGGGAACATGATAGGAGACATTTCTACAATACATATAATCATTCTTATCTATCTAATACGATGACAACAGCTCTCCATACCTGCAGTCCACCACAAGGACCACCCTCTCTAATCCCTGAAAAATGAAATCATCCTCAGTGACGAAGAGAGGGGGCTAAGCGCCCCCCATGGTCTCAGAGCATTGACTCTTCTAAGAGTCCTAAGAGTCCTGCTCACACTGATGGGGTGCAGCTGTGGGACCCTATTTTCAGAGATGATGTCCTCCACCCAACTCTCAAAAAGCTGAAAGGGTCTTCAGTAGAGATGGATAGTCGAGCTGGGCTATCAGACGGTCACCTCTGTAGCTGTAGTGTCATTTTTCCTATGGTCCAATGTGTAAATTAAACAAAAAAGTGCACGTTTGTTATGATGTCCAAGATGGGGACCAGTATGTGGACATAATAAAAAATTAGGGAACATGATAGGAGACATTTCTACAATACATATAATCATTCTTATCTATCTAATACGATGATAACAGCTCTCCATATCTGCAGTTCACCACAAGGACCACCCTCTCTAATCCCTGAAAAATGAAATCATCCTCAGTGATGAAGAGAGGGGGCTAAGTGCCCCCAATGGTCTCAGAGCATTGACTCTTCTAAGAGTCCTAAGAGTCCTGCTCACACTGATGGGGTGCAGCTGTGGGACCCTATTTTCAGAGATGATGTCCTCCACCCAACTCTCAAAAAGCTGAAAGGGTCTTCAGTAGAGATGGATAGTCGAGCTGGGCTATCAGACGGTCACCTCTGTAGCTGTAGTGTCATTTTTCCTATGGTCCAATGTGTAAATTAAACAAAAAAGTGCACGTTTGTTATGATGTCCAAGATGGGGACCAGGATGTGGACATAATAAAAAATTAGGGAACATGATAGGAGACATTTCTACAATACATATAATCATTCTTATCTATCTAATACGATCACAACCGCTCTCCATACCTGCAGTCCACCACAAGGACCACTCTCTCTAATCCCTGAAAAATGAAATCATCCTCAGTGACGAAGAGAGGGGGCTAAGCGCCCCCCATGGTCTCAGAGCATTGACTCTTCTAAGAGTCCTAGGATTCCTGCTCACACTGATGGGGTGCAGCTGTGGGACCCTATTTTCAGAGATGATGTCCTCCACCCAACTCTCAAAAAGCTGAAAGGGTCTTCAGTAGAGATGGATAGTCGAGCTGGGCTATCAGACGGTCACCTCTGTAGCTGTAGTGTCATTTTTCCTATGGTCCAATGTGTAAATTAAACAAAAAAGTGCACGTTTGTTATGATTTCCAAGATGGGGACCAGGATGTGGACATAATAAAAAAATAGGGAACATGATAGGAGACATTTCTACAATACATATAATCATTCTTATCTATCTAATACGATGACAACAGCTTTCCATACCTGCAGTCCACCACAAGGACCACCCTCTCTATTCCCTGAAAAGTGAAATCATCCTCAGTGACGAAGAGAGGGGGCTAAGCGCCCCCCATGGTCTCAGAGCATTGACTCTTCTAAGAGTCCTAAGAGTCCTGCTCACACTGATGGGGTGCAGCTGTGGGACCCTATTTTCAGAGATGATGTTCTCCACCCAACTCTCAAAAAGCTGAAAGGGTCTTCAGTAGAGATGGATAGTCGAGCTGGGCTATCAGACGGTCACCTCTGTAGCTGTAGTGTTATTTTTCCTATGGTCCAATGTGTAAATTAAACAAAAAAGTGCACGTTTGTTATGATGTCCAAGATGGGGACCAGGATGTGGACATAATAAAAAATTAGGGAACATGATAGGAGACATTTCTACAATACATATAATCATTCTTATCTATCTAATACGATGATAACAGCTCTCCATATCTGCAGTCCACCACAAGGACCACCCTCTCTAATCCCTGAAAAATGAAATCATCCTCAGTGATGAAGAGAGGGGGCTAAGTGCCCCCAATGGTCTCAGAGCATTGACTCTTCTAAGAGTCCTAAGAGTCCTGCTCACACTGATGGGGTGCAGCTGTGGGACCCTATTTTCAGAGATGATGTCCTCCACCCAACTCTCAAAAAGCTGAAAGGGTCTTCAGTAGAGATGGATAGTCGAGCTGGGCTATCAGACGGTCACCTCTGTAGCTGTAGTGTCATTTTTCCTATGGTCCAATGTGTAAATTAAACAAAAAAGTGCACGTTTGTTATGATGTCCAAGATGGGGACCAGGATGTGGACATAATAAAAAATTAGGGAACATGATAGGAGACATTTCTACAATACATATAATCATTCTTATCTATCTAATACGATGACAACAGCTCTCCATACCTGCAGTCCACCACAAGGACCACCCTCTCTAATCCCTGAAAAATGAAATTATCCTCAGGGACGAAGAGAGGGGGCTAAGCGCCCCCCATGGTTTTAGAGCATTGACTCTTCTAAGAGTCCTAAGAGTCCTGCTTACACTGATGGGGTGCAGCTGTGGGACCCTATTTTAAGAGATGATGTCCTCCACCCAACTCTCAAAAAGCTGAAAGGGTCTTCAGTAGAGATGGATAGTCGAGCTGGGCTATCAGACGGTCACCTCTGTAGCTGTAGTGTCATTTTTCCTATGGTCCAATGTGTAAATTAAACAAAAAAGTGCACGTTTGTTATGATGTCCAAGATGGGGACCAGGATGTGGACATAATAAAAAATTAGGGAACATGATAGGAGACATTTCTACAATACATATAATCATTCTTATCTATCTAATACGATGACAACAGCTCTCCATACCTGCAGTCCACCACAAGGACCACCCTCTCTAATCCCTGAAAAATGAAATCATCCTCAGTGACGAAGAGAGGGGGCTAAGCGCCCCCATGGTCTCAGAGCATTAACTCTTCTAAGAGTCCTAAGAGTCCTGCTCACACTGATGGGGTGCAGCTGTGGGACCCTATTTTCAGAGATGATGTCCTCCACCCAACTCTCAAAAAGCTGAAAGGGTCTTCAGTAGAGATAGATAGTCGAGCTGGGCTATCAGACGGTCACCTCTGTAGCTGTAGTGTCATTTTTCCTATGGTCCAATGTGTAAATTAAACAAAAAAGTGCACGTTTGTTATGATGTCCAAGATGGGGACCAGGATGTGGACATAATAAAAAATTAGGGAACATGATAGGAGACATTTCTACAATACATATAATCATTATTATCTATCTAATACGATGACAACAGCTCTCCATACCTGCAGTCCACCACAAGGACCACCCTCTATAATCCCTGAAAAATGAAATCATCCTCAGGGACGAAGAGAGGGGGCTAAGCGCCCCCCATGGTTTTAGAGCATTGACTCTTCTAAGAGTCCTAAGAGTCCTGCTTACACTGATGGGGTGCAGCTGTGGGACCCTATTTTAAGAGATGATGTCCTCCACCCAACTCTCAAAAAGCTGAAAGGGTCTTCAGTAGAGATGGATAGTCGAGCTGGGCTATCAGACGGTCACCTCTGTAGCTGTAGTGTCATTTTTCCTATGGTCCAATGTGTAAATTAAACAAAAAAGTGCACGTTTGTTATGATGTCCAAGATGGGGACCAGGATGTGGACATAATAAAAAATTAGGGAACATGATAGGAGACATTTCTACAATACATATAATCATTCTTATCTATCTAATACGATGACAACAGCTCTCCATACCTGCAGTCCACCACAAGGACCACCCTCTCTAATCCCTGAAAAATGAAATCATCCTCAGGGACGAAGAGAGGGGGCTAAGCGCCCCCCATGGTTTTAGAGCATTGACTCTTCTAAGAGTCCTAAGAGTCCTGCTTACACTGATGGGGTGCAGCTGTGGGACCCTATTTTAAGAGATGATGTCCTCCACCCAACTCTCAAAAAGCTGAAAGGGTCTTCAGTAGAGATGGATAGTCGAGCTGGGCTATCAGACGGTCACCTCTGTAGCTGTAGTGTCATTTTTCCTATGGTCCAATGTGTAAATTAAACAAAAAAGTGCACGTTTGTTATGATGTCCAAGATGGGGACCAGGATGTGGACATAATAAAAAATTAGGGAACATGATAGGAGACATTTCTACAATACATATAATCATTCTTATCTATCTAATATGATGACAACAGCTCTCCATACCTGCAGTCCACCACAAGGACCACCCTCTATAATCCCTGAAAAATGAAATCATCCTCAGGGACGAAGAGAGGGGGCTAAGCGCCCCCCATGGTTTTAGAGCATTGACTCTTCTAAGAGTCCTAAGAGTCCTGCTTACACTGATGGGGTGCAGCTGTGGGACCCTATTTTAAGAGATGATGTCCTCCACCCATCTCTCAAAAAGCTGAAAGGGTCTTCAGTAGAGATGGATAGTCGAGCTGGGCTATCAGACGGTCACCTCTGTAGCTGTAGTGTCATTTTTCCTATGGTCCAATGTGTAAATTAAACAAAAAAGTGCACGTTTGTTATGATGTCCAAGATGGGGACCAGGATGTGGACATAATAAAAAATTAGGGAACATGATAGGAGACATTTCTACAATACATATAATCATTCTTATCTATCTAATACGATGACAACAGCTCTCCATACCTGCAGTCCACCACAAGGACCACCCTCTCTAATCCCTGAAAAATGAAATCATCCTCAGGGACGAAGAGAGGGGGCTAAGCGCCCCCCATGGTTTTAGAGCATTGACTCTTCTAAGAGTCCTAAGAGTCCTGCTTACACTGATGGGGTGCAGCTGTGGGACCCTATTTTAAGAGATGATGTCCTCCACCCAACTCTCAAAAAGCTGAAAGGGTCTTCAGTAGAGATGGATAGTCGAGCTGGGCTATCAGACGGTCACCTCTGTAGCTGTAGTGTCATTTTTCCTATGGTCCAATGTGTAAATTAAACAAAAAAGTGCACGTTTGTTATGATGTCCAAGATGGGGACCAGGATGTGGACATAATAAAAAATTAGGGAACATGATAGGAGACATTTCTACAATACATATAATCATTCTTATCTATCTAATACGATGACAACAGCTCTCCATACCTGCAGTCCGCCACAAGGACCACCCTCTCTAATCCCTGAAAAATGAAATCATCCTCAGGGACGAAGAGAGGGGGCTAAGCGCCCCCATGGTTTTAGAGCATTGACTCTTCTAAGAGTCCTAAGAGTCCTGCTTACACTGATGGGGTGCAGCTGTGGGACCCTATTTTCAGAGATGATGTCCTCCACCCAACTCTCAAAAAGCTGAAAGGGTCTTCAGTAGAGATGGATAGTCGAGCTGGGCTATCAGACGGTCACCTCTGTAGCTGTAGTGTCATTTTTCCTATGGTCCAATGTGTAAATTAAACAAAAAAGTGCACGTTTGTTATGATGTCCAAGATGGGGACCAGGATGTGGACATAATAAAAAATTAGGGAACATGATAGGAGACATTTCTACAATACATATAATCATTCTTATCTATCTAATACGATCACAACAGCTCTCCATACCTGCAGTCCACCACAAGGACCACCCTCTCTAATCCCTGAAAAATGAAATCATCCTCAGTGACGAAGAGAGGGGGCTAAGCGCCCCCATGGTCTCAGAGCATTAACTATTCTAAGAGTCCTAAGAGTCCTGCTCACACTGATGGGGTGCAGCTGTGGGACCCTATTTTCAGAGATGATGTCCTCCACCCAACTCTCAAAAAGCTGAAAGGGTCTTCAGTAGAGATGGATAGTCGAGCTGGGCTATCAGACGGTCACCTCTGTAGCTGTAGTGTCATTTTTCCTATGGTCCAATGTGTAAATTAAACAAAAAAGTGCACGTTTGTTATGATGTCCAAGATGGGGACCAGGATGTGGACATAATAAAAAATTAGGGAACATGATAGGAGACAATTCTACAATACATATAATCATTCTTATCTATCTAATACGATGACAACAGCTCTCCATACCTGCAGTCCACCACAAGGACCACCCTCTCTAATCCCTGAAAAATGAAATCATCCTCAGTGACGAAGAGAGGGGGCTAAGCGCCCCCATGGTCTCAGAGCATTAACTCTTCTAAGAGTCCTAAGAGTCCTGCTCACACTGATGGGGTGCAGCTGTGGGACCCTATTTTCAGAGATGATGTCCTCCACCCAACTCTCAAAAAGCTGAAAGGGTCTTCAGTAGAGATGGATAGTCGAGCTGGGCTATCAGACGGTCACCTCTGTAGCTGTAGTGTCATTTTTCCTATGGTCCAATGTGTAAATTAAACAAAAAAGTGCACGTTTGTTATGATGTCCAAGATGGGGACCAGGATGTGGACATAATAAAAAATTAGGGAACATGATAGGAGACATTTCTACAGTACATATAATCATTCTTATCTATCTAATGCGATGACAACAGCTCTCCATACCTGCAGTCCACCACAAGGACCACCCTCTATAATCCCTGAAAAATGAAATCATCCTCAGGGACGAAGAGAGGGGGCTAAGCGCCCCCCATGGTTTTAGAGCATTGACTCTTCTAAGAGTCCTAAGAGTCCTGCTTACACTGATGGGGTGCAGCTGTGGGACCCTATTTTAAGAGATGATGTCCTCCACCCAACTCTCAAAAAGCTGAAAGGGTCTTCAGTAGAGATGGATAGTCGAGCTGGGCTATCAGACGGTCACCTCTGTAGCTGTAGTGTCATTTTTCCTATGGTCCAATGTGTAAATTAAACAAAAAAGTGCACGTTTGTTATGATGTCCAAGATGGGGACCAGGATGTGGACATAATAAAAAATTAGGGAACATGATAGGAGACATTTCTACAATACATATAATCATTCTTATCTATCTAATGCGATGACAACAGCTCTCCATACCTGCAGTCCACCACAAGGACCACCCTCTATAATCCCTGAAAAATGAAATCATCCTCAGGGACGAAGAGAGGGGGCTAAGCGCCCCCCATGGTTTTAGAGCATTGACTCTTCTAAGAGTCCTAAGAGTCCTGCTTACACTGATGGGGTGCAGCTGTGGGACCCTATTTTAAGAGATGATGTCCTCCACCCAACTCTCAAAAAGCTGAAAGGGTCTTCAGTAGAGATGGATAGTCGAGCTGGGCTATCAGACGGTCACCTCTGTAGCTGTAGTGTCATTTTTCCTATGGTCCAATGTGTAAATTAAACAAAAAAGTGCACGTTTGTTATGATGTCCAAGATGGGGACCAGGATGTGGACATAATAAAAAATTAGGGAACATGATAGGAGACATTTCTACAATACATATAATCATTCTTATCTATCTAATACGATCACAACAGCTCTCCATACCTGCAGTCCACCACAAGGACCACTCTCTCTAATCCCTGAAAAATGAAATCATCCTCAGTGACGAAGAGAGGGGGCTAAGCGCCCCCCATGGTCTCAAAACATTGACTCTTCTAAGAGTCCTAAGAGTCCTGCTCACACTGATGGGGTGCAGCTGTGGGACCCTATTTTCAGAGATGATGTCCTCCACCCAACTCTCAAAAAGCTGAAAGGGTCTTCAGTAGAGATGGATAGTCGAGCTGGGCTACCAGACGGTCACCTCTGTAGC
This sequence comes from Anomaloglossus baeobatrachus, assembly GCF_048569485.1. Lineage (NCBI taxonomy): Eukaryota > Metazoa > Chordata > Amphibia > Anura > Aromobatidae > Anomaloglossus > Anomaloglossus baeobatrachus. Next base: position 95,146 of record NW_027442442.1, on the reverse strand, counting down.
TGTAGTGTCATTTTTCCTATGGTCCAATGTGTAAATTAAACAAAAAAGTGCACGTTTGTTATGATTTCCACGATGGGGACCAGGATGTGGACATAATAAAAAAATAGGGAACATGATAGGAGACATTTCTACAATACATATAATCATTCTTATCTATCTAATACGATGACAACAGCTCTCCATACCTGCAGTCCACCACAAGGACCACCCTCTCTATTCCCTGAAAAGTGAAATCATCCTCAGTGACGAAGAGAGGGGGCTAAGCGCCCCCCATGGTCTCAGAGCATTGACTCTTCTAAGAGTCCTAAGAGTCCTGCTCACACTGATGGGGTGCAGCTGTGGGACCCTATTTTCAGAGATGATGTTCTCCACCCAACTCTCAAAAAGCTGAAAGGGTCTTCAGTAGAGATGGATAGTCGAGCTGGGCTATCAGACGGTCACCTCTGTAGCTGTAGTGTCATTTTTACTATGGTCCAATGTGTAAATTAAACAAAAAAGTGCACGTTTGTTATGATGTCCAAGATGGGGACCAGGATGTGGACATAATAAAAAATTAGGGAACATGATAGGAGACATTTCTACAATACATATAATCATTCTTATCTATTTAATACGATGACAACAGCTCTCCATACCTGCAGTCCACCACAAGGACCACCCTCTCTAATCCCTGAAAAATGAAATCATCCTCAGTGACGAAGAGAGGGGGCTAAGCGCCCCCCATGGTCTCAGAGCATTGACTCTTCTAAGAGTCCTAAGAGTCCTGCTCACACTGATGAAGTGCAGCTGTGGGACCCTATTTTCAGAGATGATGTCCTCCACCCAACTCTCAAAAAGCTGAAAGGGTCTTCAGTAGAGATGGATTGTCGAGCTGGGCTATCAGACGGTCACCTCTGTAGCTGTAGTGTTATTTTTCCTATGGTCCAATGTGTAAATTAAACAAAAAAGTGCACGTTTGTTATGATGTCCAAGATGGGGACCAGGATGTGGACATAATAAAAAATTAGGGAACATGATAGGAGACATTTCTACAATACATATAATCATTCTTATCTATTTAATACGATGACAACAGCTCTCCATACCTGCAGTCCACCACAAGGACCACCCTCTCTAATCCCTGAAAAATGAAATTATCCTCAGGGACGAAGAGAGGGGGCTAAGCGCCCCCATGGTTTTAGAGCATTGACTCTTCTAAGAGTCCTAAGAGTCCTGCTTACACTGATGGGGTGCAGCTGTGGGACCCTATTTTAAGAGATGATGTCCTCCACCCAACTCTCAAAAAGCTGAAAGGGTCTTCAGTAGAGATGGATAGTCGAGCTGGGCTATCAGACGGTCACCTCTGTAGCTGTAGTGTCATTTTTCCTATGGTCCAATGTGTAAATTAAACAAAAAAGTGCACGTTTGTTATGATGTCCAAGATGGGGACCAGGATGTGGACATAATAAAAAATTAGGGAACATGATAGGAGACATTTCTACAATACATATAATCATTCTTATCTATCTAATACGATGACAACAGCTCTCCATACCTGCAGTCCACCACAAGGACCACCCTCTCTAATCCCTGAAAAATGAAATCATCCTCAGTGACGAAGAGAGGGGGCTAAGCGCCCCCATGGTCTCAGAGCATTAACTCTTCTAAGAGTCCTAAGAGTCCTGCTCACACTGATGGGGTGCAGCTGTGGGACCCTATTTTCAGAGATGATGTCCTCCACCCAACTCTCAAAAAGCTGAAAGGGTCTTCAGTAGAGATGGATAGTCGAGCTGGGCTATCAGATGGTCACCTCTGTAGCTGTAGTGTCATTTTTCCTATGGTCCAATGTGTAAATTAAACAAAAAAGTGCACGTTTGTTATGATGTCCAAGATGGGGACCAGGATGTGGACATAATAAAAAATTAGGGAACATGATAGGAGACATTTCTACAATACATATAATCATTATTATCTATCTAATACGATGACAACAGCTCTCCATACCTGCAGTCTACCACAAGGACCACCCTCTATAATCCCTGAAAAATGAAATCATCCTCAGGGACGAAGAGAGGGGGCTAAGCGCCCCCCATGGTTTTAGAGCATTGACTCTTCTAAGAGTCCTAAGAGTCCTGCTTACACTGATGGGGTGCAGCTGTGGGACCCTATTTTAAGAGATGATGTCCTCCACCCAACTCTCAAAAAGCTGAAAGGGTCTTCAGTAGAGATGGATAGTCGAGCTGGGCTATCAGACGGTCACCTCTGTAGCTGTAGTGTCATTTTTCCTATGGTCCAATGTGTAAATTAAACAAAAAAGTGCACGTTTGTTATGATGTCCAAGATGGGGACCAGGATGTGGACATAATAAAAAATTAGGGAACATGATAGGAGACATTTCTACAATACATATAATCATTCTTATCTATCTAATACGATGACAACAGCTCTCCATACCTGCAGTCCACCACAAGGACCACCCTCTCTAATCCCTGAAAAATGAAATCATCCTCAGGGACGAAGAGAGGGGGCTAAGCGCCCCCCATGGTTTTAGAGCATTGACTCTTCTAAGAGTCCTAAGAGTCCTGCTTACACTGATGGGGTGCAGCTGTGGGACCCTATTTTAAGAGATGATGTCCTCCACCCAACTCTCAAAAAGCTGAAAGGGTCTTCAGTAGAGATGGATAGTCGAGCTGGGCTATCAGACGGTCACCTCTGTAGCTGTAGTGTCATTTTTCCTATGGTCCAATGTGTAAATTAAACAAAAAAGTGCACGTTTGTTATGATGTCCAAGATGGGGACCAGGATGTGGACATAATAAAAAATTAGGGAACATGATAGGAGACATTTCTACAATACATATAATCATTCTTATCTATCTAATACGATGACAACAGCTCTCCATACCTGCAGTCCACCACAAGGACCACCCTCTATAATCCCTGAAAAATGAAATCATCCTCAGGGACGAAGAGAGGGGGCTAAGCGCCCCCCATGGTTTTAGAGCATTGACTCTTCTAAGAGTCCTAAGAGTCCTGCTTACACTGATGGGGTGCAGCTGTGGGACCCTATTTTAAGAGATGATGTCCTCCACCCAACTCTCAAAAAGCTGAAAGGGTCTTCAGTAGAGATGGATAGTCGAGCTGGGCTATCAGACGGTCACCTCTGTAGCTGTAGTGTCATTTTTCCTATGGTCCAATGTGTAAATTAAACAAAAAAGTGCACGTTTGTTATGATGTCCAAGATGGGGACCAGGATGTGGACATAATAAAAAATTAGGGAACATGATAGGAGACATTTCTACAATACATATAATCATTCTTATCTATCTAATACGATGACAACAGCTCTCCATACCTGCAGTCCACCACAAGGACCACCCTCTCTAATCCCTGAAAAATGAAATCATCCTCAGGGACGAAGAGAGGGGGCTAAGCGCCCCCCATGGTTTTAGAGCATTGACTCTTCTAAGAGTCCTAAGAGTCCTGCTTACACTGATGGGGTGCAGCTGTGGGACCCTATTTTAAGAGATGATGTCCTCCACCCAACTCTCAAAAAGCTGAAAGGGTCTTCAGTAGAGATGGATAGTCGAGCTGGGCTATCAGACGGTCACCTCTGTAGCTGTAGTGTCATTTTTCCTATGGTCCAATGTGTAAATTAAACAAAAAAGTGCACGTTTGTTATGATGTCCAAGATGGGGACCAGGATGTGGACATAATAAAAAATTAGGGAACATGATAGGAGACATTTCTACAATACATATAATCATTCTTATCTATCTAATACGATGACAACAGCTCTCCATACCTGCAGTCCACCACAAGGACCACCCTCTCTAATCCCTGAAAAATGAAATCATCCTCAGGGACGAAGAGAGGGGGCTAAGCGCCCCCCATGGTTTTAGAGCATTGACTCTTCTAAGAGTCCTAAGAGTCCTGCTTACACTGATGGGGTGCAGCTGTGGGACCCTATTTTCAGAGATGATGTCCTCCACCCAACTCTCAAAAAGCTGAAAGGGTCTTCAGTAGAGATGGATAGTCGAGCTGGGCTATCAGACGGTCACCTCTGTAGCTGTAGTGTCATTTTTCCTATGGTCCAATGTGTAAATTAAACAAAAAAGTGCACGTTTGTTATGATGTCCAAGATGGGGACCAGGATGTGGACATAATAAAAAATTAGGGAACATGATAGGAGACATTTCTACAATACATATAATCATTCTTATCTATCTAATACGATGACAACAGCTCTCCATACCTGCAGTCCACCACAAGGACCACCCTCTATAATCCCTGAAAAATGAAATCATCCTCAGGGACGAAGAGAGGGGGCTAAGCGCCCCCCATGGTTTTAGAGCATTGACTCTTCTAAGAGTCCTAAGAGTCCTGCTTACACTGATGGGGTGCAGCTGTGGGACCCTATTTTAAGAGATGATGTCCTCCACCCAACTCTCAAAAAGCTGAAAGGGTCTTCAGTAGAGATGGATAGTCGAGCTGGGCTATCAGACGGTCACCTCTGTAGCTGTAGTGTCATTTTTCCTATGGTCCAATGTGTAAATTAAACAAAAAAGTGCACGTTTGTTATGATGTCCAAGATGGGGACCAGGATGTGGACATAATAAAAAATTAGGGAACATGATAGGAGACATTTCTACAATACATATAATCATTCTTATCTATCTAATACGATGACAACAGCTCTCCATACCTGCAGTCCACCACAAGGACCACCCTCTCTAATCCCTGAAAAATGAAATCATCCTCAGGGACGAAGAGAGGGGGCTAAGCGCCCCCCATGGTTTTAGAGCATTGACTCTTCTAAGAGTCCTAAGAGTCCTGCTTACACTGATGGGGTGCAGCTGTGGGACCCTATTTTAAGAGATGATGTCCTCCACCCAACTCTCAAAAAGCTGAAAGGGTCTTCAGTAGAGATGGATAGTCGAGCTGGGCTATCAGACGGTCACCTCTGTAGCTGTAGTGTCATTTTTCCTATGGTCCAATGTGTAAATTAAACAAAAAAGTGCACGTTTGTTATGATGTCCAAGATGGGGACCAGGATGTGGACATAATAAAAAATTAGGGAACATGATAGGAGACATTTCTACAATACATATAATCATTCTTATCTATCTAATACGATGACAACAGCTCTCCATACCTGCAGTCCACCACAAGGACCACCCTCTCTAATCCCTGAAAAATGAAATCATCCTCAGGGACGAAGAGAGGGGGCTAAGCGCCCCCCATGGTTTTAGAGCATTGACTCTTCTAAGAGTCCTAAGAGTCCTGCTTACACTGATGGGGTGCAGCTGTGGGACCCTATTTTCAGAGATGATGTCCTCCACCCAACTCTCAAAAAGCTGAAAGGGTCTTCAGTAGAGATGGATAGTCGAGCTGGGCTATCAGACGGTCACCTCTGTAGCTGTAGTGTCATTTTTCCTATGGTCCAATGTGTAAATTAAACAAAAAAGTGCACGTTTGTTATGATGTCCAAGATGGGGACCAGGATGTGGACATAATAAAAAATTAGGGAACATGATAGGAGACATTTCTACAATACATATAATCATTCTTATCTATCTAATACGATCACAACAGCTCTCCATACCTGCAGTCCACCACAAGGACCACTCTCTCTAATCCCTGAAAAATGAAATCATCCTCAGTGACGAAGAGAGGGGGCTAAGCGCCCCCCATGGTCTCAAAACATTGACTCTTCTAAGAGTCCTAAGAGTCCTGCTCACACTGATGGGGTGCAGCTGTGGGACCCTATTTTCAGAGATGATGTCCTCCACCCAACTCTCAAAAAGCTGAAAGGGTCTTCAGTAGAGATGGATAGTCGAGCTGGGCTATCAGACGGTCACCTCTGTAGCTGTAGTGTCATTTTTCCTATGGTCCAATGTGTAAATTAAACAAAAAAGTGCACGTTTGTTATGATGTCCAAGATGGGGACCAGGATGTGGACATAATAAAAAATTAGGGAACATGATAGGAGACATTTCTACAATACATATAATCATTCTTATCTATCTAATACGATGACAACAGCTCTCCATACCTGCAGTCCACCACAAGGACCACCCTCTCTAATCCCTGAAAAATGAAATTATCCTCAGGGACGAAGAGAGGGGGCTAAGCGCCCCCCATGGTTTTAGAGCATTGACTCTTCTAAGAGTCCTAAGAGTCCTGCTTACACTGATGGGGTGCAGCTGTGGGACCCTATTTTAAGAGATGATGTCCTCCACCCAACTCTCAAAAAGCTGAAAGGGTCTTCAGTAGAGATGGATAGTCGAGCTGGGCTATCAGACGGTCACCTCTGTAGCTGTAGTGTCATTTTTCCTATGGTCCAATGTGTAAATTAAACAAAAACGTGCACGTTTGTTATGATGTCCAAGATGGGGACCAGGATGTGGACATAATAAAAAATTAGGGAACATGATAGGAGACATTTCTACAATACATATAATCATTCTTATCTATCTAATACGATGACAACAGCTCTCCATACCTGCAGTCCACCACAAGGACCACCCTCTCTAATCCCTGAAAAATGAAATCATCCTCAGTGACGAAGAGAGGGGGCTAAGCGCCCCCATGGTCTCAGAGCATTAACTCTTCTAAGAGTCCTAAGAGTCCTGCTCACACTGATGGGGTGCAGCTGTGGGACCCTATTTTCAGAGATGATGTCCTCCACCCAACTCTCAAAAAGCTGAAAGGGTCTTCAGTAGAGATGGATAGTCGAGCTGGGCTATCAGACGGTCACCTCTGTAGCTGTAGTGTCATTTTTCCTATGGTCCAATGTGTAAATTAAACAAAAAAGTGCACGTTTGTTATGATGTCCAAGATGGGGACCAGGATGTGGACATAATAAAAAATTAGGGAACATGATAGGAGACATTTCTACAATACATATAATCATTCTTATCTATCTAATACGATGACAACAGCTCTCCATACCTGCAGTCCACCACAAGGACCACCCTCTCTAATCCCTGAAAAATGAAATCATTCTCAGGGACGAAGAGAGGGGGCTAAGCGCCCCCCATGGTTTTAGAGCATTGACTCTTCTAAGAGTCCTAAGAGTCCTGCTTACACTGATGGGGTGCAGCTGTGGGACCCTATTTTCAGAGATGATGTCCTCCACCCAACTCTCAAAAAGCTGAAAGGGTCTTCAGTAGAGATGGATAGTCGAGCTGGGCTATCAGACGGTCACCTCTGTAGCTGTAGTGTCATTTTTTCTATGGTCCAATGTGTAAATTAAACAAAAAAGTGCACGTTTGTTATGATGTCCAAGATGGGGACCAGGATGTGGACATAATAAAAAATTAGGGAACATGATAGGAGACATTTCTACAATACATATAATCATTCTTATCTATCTAATACGATCACAACAGCTCTCCATACCTGCAGTCCACCACAAGGACCACTCTCTCTAATCCCTGAAAAATGAAATCATCCTCAGTGACGAAGAGAGGGGGCTAAGCGCCCCCCATGGTCTCAAAACATTGACTCTTCTAAGAGTCCTAAGAGTCCTGCTCACACTGATGGGGTGCAGCTGTGGGACCCTATTTTCAGAGATGATGTCCTCCACCCAACTCTCAAAAAGCTGAAAGGGTCTTCAGTAGAGATGGATAGTCGAGCTGGGCTACCAGACGGTCACCTCTGTAGCTGTAGTGTCATTTTTCCTATGGTCCAATGTGTAAATTAAACAAAAAAGTGCACGTTTGTTATGATTTCCACGATGGGGACCAGGATGTGGACATAATAAAAAAATAGGGAACATGATAGGAGACATTTCTACAATACATATAATCATTCTTATCTATCTAATACGATGACAACAGCTCTCCATACCTGCAGTCCACCACAAGGACCACCCTCTCTATTCCCTGAAAAGTGAAATCATCCTCAGTGACGAAGAGAGGGGGCTAAGCGCCCCCCATGGTCTCAGAGCATTGACTCTTCTAAGAGTCCTAAGAGTCCTGCTCACACTGATGGGGTGCAGCTCTGGGACCCTATTTTCAGAGATGATGTTCTCCACCCAACTCTCAAAAAGCTGAAAGGGTCTTCAGTAGAGATGGATAGTCGAGCTGGGCTATCAGACGGTCACCTCTGTAGCTGTAGTGTCATTTTTCCTATGGTCCAATGTGTAAATTAAACAAAAAAGTGCACGTTTGTTATGATGTCCAAGATGGGGACCAGGATGTGGACATAATAAAAAATTAGGGAACATGATAGGAGACATTTCTACAATACATATAATCATTCTTATCTATTTATTACGATGACAACAGCTCTCCATACCTGCAGTCCACCACAAGGACCACCCTCTCTAATCCCTGAAAAATGAAATCATCCTCAGTGACGAAGAGAGGGGGCTAAGCGCCCCCCATGGTCTCAGAGCATTGACTCTTCTAAGAGTCCTAAGAGTCCTGCTCACACTGATGAAGTGCAGCTGTGGGACCCTATTTTCAGAGATGATGTCCTCCACCCAACTCTCAAAAAGCTGAAAGGGTCTTCAGTAGAGATGGATTGTCGAGCTGGGCTATCAGACGGTCACCTCTGTAGCTGTAGTGTCATTTTTCCTATGGTCCAATGTGTAAATTAAACAAAAAAGTGCACGTTTGTTATGATGTCCAAGATGGGGACCAGGATGTGGACATAATAAAAAATTAGGGAACATGATAGGAGACATTTCTACAATACATATAATCATTCTTATTTATCTAATACGATGATAACAGCTCTCCATACCTGCAGTCCACCACAAGGACCACCCTCTCTAATCCCTGAAAAATGAAATCATCCTCAGTGACGAAGAGAGGGGGCTAAGTGCCCCCAATGGTCTCAGAGCATTGACTCTTCTAAGAGTTCTAAGAGTCCTGCTCACACTGATGGGGTGCAGCTGTGGGACCCTATTTTCAGAGATGATGTCCTCCACCCAACTCTCAAAAAGCTGAAAGGGTCTTCAGTAGAGATGGATAGTCGAGCTGGGCTATCAGACGGTCACCTCTGTAGCTGTAGTGTCATTTTTCCTATGGTCCAATGTGTAAATTAAACAAAAAAGTGCACGTTTGTTATGATGTCCAAGATGGGGACCAGGATGTGGACATAATAAAAAATTAGGGAACATGATAGGAGACATTTCTACAATACATATAATCATTCTTATCTATCTAATACGATGACAACAGCTCTCCATACCTGCAGTCCACCACAAGGACCACCCTCTCTAATCCCTGAAAAATGAAATCATCCTCAGTGACGAAGAGAGGGGGCTAAGCGCCCCCATGGTCTCAGAGCATTAACTCTTCTAAGAGTCCTAAGAGTCCTGCTCACACTGATGGGGTGCAGCTGTGAGACCCTATTTTCAGAGATGATGTCCTCCACCCAACTCTCAAAAAGCTGAAAGGGTCTTCAGTAGAGATGGATAGTCGAGCTGGGCTATCAGACGGTCACCTCTGTAGCTGTAGTGTCATTTTTCCTATGGTCCAATGTGTAAATTAAACAAAAAAGTGCACGTTTGTTATGATGTCCAAGATGGGGACCAGGATGTGGACATAATAAAAAATTAGGGAACATGATAGGAGACATTTCTACAATACATATAATCATTCTTATCTATCTAATACGATGACAACAGCTCTCCATACCTGCAGTCCACCACAAGGACCACCCTCTCTAATCCCTGAAAAATGAAATCATCCTCAGTGACGAAGAGAGGGGGCCAAGCGCCCCCCATGGTACCAGAGCATTGACTCTTCTAAGAGTCCTAAGAGTCCTGCTCACACTGATGGGGTGAAGCTGTGGGACCCTATTTTCAGAGATGATGTCCTCCACCCAACTCTCAAAAAGCTGAAAGGGTCTTCAGTAGAGATGGATAGTCGAGCTGGGCTATCAGACGGTCACCTCTGTAGCTGTAGTGTCATTTTTCCTATGGTCCAATGTGTAAATTAAACAAAAAAGTGCACGTTTGTTATGATGTTCAAGATGGGGACCAGGATGTGGACATAATAAAAAATTAGGGAACATGATAGGAGACATTTCTACAATACATATAATCATTCTTATCTATCTAATACGATCACAACAGCTCTCCATACCTGCAGTCCACCACAAGGACCACTCTCTCTAATCTCTGAAAAATGAAATCATCCTCAGTGACGAAGAGAGGGGGCTAAGCGCCCCCCATGGTCTCAGAGCATTGACTCTTCTAAGAGTCCTAAGATTCCTGCTCACACTGATGGGGTGCAGCTGTGGGACCCTATTTTCAGAGATGATGTCCTCCACCCAACTCTCAAAAAGCTGAAAGGGTCTTCAGTAGAGATGGATAGTCGAGCTGGGCTATCAGACGGTCACCTCTGTAGCTGTAGTGTCATTTTTCCTATGGTCCAATTTGTAAATTAAACAAAAAATTGCACGTTTGTTATGATTTCCAAGATAGGGACCAGGATGTGGACATAATAAAAAAATAGGGAACATGATAGGAGACATTTCTACAATACATATAATCATTCTTATCTATCTAATACGATGACAACAGCTCTCCATACCTGCAGTCCACCACAAGGACCACCCTCTCTATTCCCTGAAAAGTGAAATCATCCTCAGTGACGAGGAGAGGGGGCTAAGCGCCCCCCATGGTCTCAGAGCATTGACTCTTCTAAGAGTCCTAAGAGTCCTGCTCACACTGATGGGGTGCAGCTGTGGGACCCTATTTTCAGAGATGATGTTCTCCACCCAACTCTCAAAAAGCTGAAAGGGTCTTCAGTAGAGATGGATAGTCGAGCTGGGCTATCAGACGGTCACCTCTGTAGCTGTAGTGTCATTTTTCCTATGGTCCAATGTGTAAATTAAACAAAAAAGTGCACGTTTGTTATGATGTCCAAGATGGGGACCAGGATGTGGACATAATAAAAAATTAGGGAACATGATAGGAGACATTTCTACAATACATATAATCATTCTTATCTATTTAATACGATGACAACAGCTCTCCATACCTGCAGTCCACTACAAGGACCACCCTCTCTAATCCCTGAAAAATGAAATCATCCTCAGTGACGAAGAGAGGGGGCTAAGCGCCCCCATGGTCTCAGAGCATTGACTCTTCTAAGAGTCCTAAGAGTCCTGCTCACACTGATGGGGTGCAGCTGTGGGACCCTATTTTCAGAGATGATGTCCTCCACCCAACTCTCAAAAAGCTGAAAGGTTCTTCAGTAGAGATGGATAGTCGAGCTGGGCTATCAGACGGTCACCTCTGTAGCTGTAGTGTCATTTTTCCTATGGTCCAATGTGTAAATTAAACAAAAAAGTGCACGTTTGTTATGATGTCCAAGATGGGGACCAGGATGTGGACATAATAAAAAATTATGGAACATGATAGGAGACATTTCTACAATACATATAATCATTCTTATCTATCTAATACGATGACAACAGCTCTCCATACCTGCAGTCCACCACAAGGACCACCCTCTCTATTCCCTGAAAAGTGAAATCATCCTCAGTGACGAAGAGAGGGGGCTAAGCGCCCCCCATGGTCTCAGAGCATTGACTCTTCTAAGAGTCCTAAGAGTCCTGCTCACACTGATGGGGTGCAGCTGTGGGACCCTATTTTCAGAGATGATGTTCTCCACCAAACTTTCAAAAAGCTGAAAGGGTCTTCAGTAGAGATGGATAGTCGAGCTGGGCTATCAGACGGTCACCTCTGTAGCTGTAGTGTCATTTTTCCTATGGTCCAATGTGTAAATTAAACAAAAAAGTGCACGTTTGTTATGATGTCCAAGATGGGGACCAGGATGTGGACATAATAAAAAATTAGGGAACATGATAGGAGACATTTCTACAATACATATAATCATTCTTTTCTATTTAATACGATGACAACAGCTCTCCATACCTGCAGTCCACCACAAGGACCACCCTCTCTAATCCCTGAAAAATGAAATCATCCTCAGTGACGAAGAGAGGGGGCTAAGCGCCCCCCATGGTCTCAGAGCATTGACTCTTCTAAAAGTCCTAAGAGTCCTGCTCACACTGATGGGGTGCAGCTGTGGGACCCTATTTTCAGAGATGATGTCCTCCACCCAACTCTCAAAAAGCTGAAAGGGTCTTCAGTAGAGATGGATAGTCGAGCTGGGCTATCAGACGGTCACCTCTGTAGCTGTAGTGTCATTTTTCCTATGGTCCAATGTGTAAATTAAACAAAAAAGTGCACGTTTGTTATGATGTCCAAGATGGGGACCAGGATGTGGACATAATAAAAAATTAGGGAACATGATAGGAGACATTTCTACAATACATATAATCATTCTTATCTATCTAATACGATGACAACAGCTCTCCATACCTGCAGTCCACCACAAGGACCACCCTCTCTAATCCCTGAAAAATGAAATCATCCTCAGTGACGAAGAGAGGGGGCTAAGCGCCCCCATGGTCTCAGAGCATTAACTCTTCTAAGAGTCCTAAGAGTCCTGCTCACACTGATGGGGTGCAGCTGTGAGACCCTATTTTCAGAGATGATGTCCTCCACCCAACTCTCAAAAAGCTGAAAGGGTCTTCAGTAGAGATGGATAGTCGAGCTGGGCTATCAGACGGTCACCTCTGTAGCTGTAGTGTCATTTTTCCTATGGTCCAATGTGTAAATTAAACAAAAAAGTGCACGTTTGTTATGATGTCCAAGATGGGGACCAGGATGTGGACATAATAAAAAATTAGGGAACATGATAGGAGACATTTCTACAATACATATAATCATTCTTATCTATCTAATACGATGACAACAGCTCTCCATACCTGCAGTCCACCACAAGGACCACCCTCTCTAATCCCTGAAAAATGAAATCATCCTCAGTGACGAAGAGAGGGGGCCAAGCGCCCCCCATGGTACCAGAGCATTGACTCTTCTAAGAGTCCTAAGAGTCCTGCTCACACTGATGGGGTGAAGCTGTGGGACCCTATTTTCAGAGATGATGTCCTCCACCCAACTCTCAAAAAGCTGAAAGGGTCTTCAGTAGAGATGGATAGTCGAGCTGGGCTATCAGACGGTCACCTCTGTAGCTGTAGTGTCATTTTTCCTATGGTCCAATGTGTAAATTAAACAAAAAAGTGCACGTTTGTTATGATGTTCAAGATGGGGACCAGGATGTGGACATAATAAAAAATTAGGGAACATGATAGGAGACATTTCTACAATACATATAATCATTCTTATCTATCTAATACGATCACAACAGCTCTCCATACCTGCAGTCCACCACAAGGACCACTCTCTCTAATCTCTGAAAAATGAAATCATCCTCAGTGACGAAGAGAGGGGGCTAAGCGCCCCCCATGGTCTCAGAGCATTGACTCTTCTAAGAGTCCTAAGATTCCTGCTCACACTGATGGGGTGCAGCTGTGGGACCCTATTTTCAGAGATGATGTCCTCCACCCAACTCTCAAAAAGCTGAAAGGGTCTTCAGTAGAGATGGATAGTCGAGCTGGGCTATCAGACGGTCACCTCTGTAGCTGTAGTGTCATTTTTCCTATGGTCCAATTTGTAAATTAAACAAAAAATTGCACGTTTGTTATGATTTCCAAGATAGGGACCAGGATGTGGACATAATAAAAAAATAGGGAACATGATAGGAGACATTTCTACAATACATATAATCATTCTTATCTATCTAATACGATGACAACAGCTCTCCATACCTGCAGTCCACCACAAGGACCACCCTCTCTATTCCCTGAAAAGTGAAATCATCCTCAGTGACGAGGAGAGGGGTCTCAGAGCATTGATTCTTCTAAGAGTCCTAAGAGTCCTGCTCACACTGATGGGGTGCAGCTGTGGGACCCTATTTTCAGAGATGATGTTCTCCACCCAACTCTCAAAAAGCTGAAAGGGTCTTCAGTAGAGATGGATAGTCGAGCTGGGCTATCAGACGGTCACCTCTGTAGCTGTAGTGTCATTTTTCCTATGGTCCAATGTGTAAATTAAACAAAAAAGTGCACGTTTGTTATGATGTCCAAGATGGGGACCAGGATGTGGACATAATAAAAAATTAGGGAACATGATAGGAGACATTTCTACAATACATATAATCATTCTTATCTATTTAATACGATGACAACAGCTCTCCATACCTGCAGTCCACTACAAGGACCACCCTCTCTAATCCCTGAAAAATGAAATCATCCTCAGTGACGAAGAGAGGGGGCTAAGCGCCCCCATGGTCTCAGAGCATTGACTCTTCTAAGAGTCCTAAGAGTCCTGCTCACACTGATGGGGTGCAGCTGTGGGACCCTATTTTCAGAGATGATGTCCTCCACCCAACTCTCAAAAAGCTGAAAGGTTCTTCAGTAGAGATGGATAGTCGAGCTGGGCTATCAGACGGTCACCTCTGTAGCTGTAGTGTCATTTTTCCTATGGTCCAATGTGTAAATTAAACAAAAAAGTGCACGTTTGTTATGATGTCCAAGATGGGGACCAGGATGTGGACATAATAAAAAATTATGGAACATGATAGGAGACATTTCTACAATACATATAATCATTCTTATCTATCTAATACGATGACAACAGCTCTCCATACCTGCAGTCCACCACAAGGACCACCCTCTCTATTCCCTGAAAAGTGAAATCATCCTCAGTGACGAAGAGAGGGGGCTAAGCGCCCCCCATGGTCTCAGAGCATTGACTCTTCTAAGAGTCCTAAGAGTCCTGCTCACACTGATGGGGTGCAGCTGTGGGACCCTATTTTCAGAGATGATGTTCTCCACCAAACTCTCAAAAAGCTGAAAGGGTCTTCAGTAGAGATGGATAGTCGAGCTGGGCTATCAGACGGTCACCTCTGTAGCTGTAGTGTCATTTTTCCTATGGTCCAATGTGTAAATTAAACAAAAAAGTGCACGTTTGTTATGATGTCCAAGATGGGGACCAGGATGTGGACATAATAAAAAATTAGGGAACATGATAGGAGACATTTCTACAATACATATAATCATTCTTTTCTATTTAATACGATGACAACAGCTCTCCATACCTGCAGTCCACCACAAGGACCACCCTCTCTAATCCCTGAAAAATGAAATCATCCTCAGTGACGAAGAGAGGGGGCTAAGCGCCCCCCATGGTCTCAGAGCATTGACTCTTCTAAAAGTCCTAAGAGTCCTGCTCACACTGATGGGGTGCAGCTGTGGGACCCTATTTTCAGAGATGATGTCCTCCACCCAACTCTCAAAAAGCTGAAAGGGTCTTCAGTAGAGATGGATTGTCGAGCTGGGCTATCAGACCGTCACCTCTGTAGCTGTAGTGTCATTTTTCCTATGGTCCAATGTGTAAATTAAACAAAAAAGTGCACGTTTGTTATGATGTCCAAGATGGGGACCAGGATGTGGACATAATAAAAAATTAGGGAACATGATAGGAGACATTTCTACAATACATATAATCATTCTTATCTATCTAATACGATGATAACAGCTCTCCATACCTGCAGTCCACCACAAGGACCACCCTCCCTAATCCCTGAAAAATGAAATCATCCTCAGTGACGAAGAGAGGGGGCTAAGTGCCCCCAATGGTCTCAGAGCATTGACTTTTCTAAGAGTCCTAAGAGTCCTGCTCACACTGATGGGGTGCAGCTGTGGGACCCTATTTTCAGAGATGATGTCCTCCACCCAACTCTCAAAAAGCTGAAAGGGTCTTCAGTAGAGATGGATAGTCGAGCTGGGCTATCAGACGGTCACCTCTGTAGCTGTAGTGTCATTTTTCCTATGGTCCAATGTGTAAATTAAACAAAAAAGTGCACGTTTGTTATGATGTCCAAGATGGGGACCAGGATGTGGACATAATAAAAAATTAGGGAACATGATAGGAGACATTTCTACAATACATATAATCATTCTTATCTATCTAATACGATGATAACAGCTCTCCATACCTGCAGTCCACCACAAGGACCACCCTCTCTAATCCCTGAAAAATGAAATCATCCTCAGTGACGAAGAGAGGGGGCTAAGTGCCCCCAATGGTCTCAGAGCATTGACTTTTCTAAGAGTCCTAAGATTCCTGCTCACACTGATGGGGTGCAGCTGTGGGACCCTATTTTCAGAGATGATGTCCTCCACCCAACCCTCAAAAAGCTGAAAGGGTCTTCAGTAGAGATGGATAGTCGAGCTGGGCTATCAGACGGTCACCTCTGTAGCTGTAGTGTCATTTTTCCTATGGTCCAATGTGTAAATTAAACAAAAAAGTGCACGTTTGTTATGATTTCCAAGATGGGGACCAGGATGTGGACATAATAAAAAAATAGGGAACATGATAGGAGACATTTCTACAATACATATAATCATTCTTATCTATCTAATACGATGACAACAGCTCTCCATACCTGCAGTCCACCACAAGGACCACCCTCTCTATTCCCTGAAAAGTGAAATCATCCTCAGTGACGAAGAGAGGGGGCTAAGCGCCCCCCATGGTCTCAGAGCATTGACTCTTCTAAGAGTCCTAAGAGTCCTGCTCACACTGATGGGGTGCAGCTGTGGGACCCTATTTTCAGAGATGATGTTCTCCACCCAACTCTCAAAAAGCTGAAAGGGTCTTCAGTAGAGATGGATAGTCGAGCTGGGCTATCAGACGGTCACCTCTGTAGCTGTAGTGTCATTTTTCCTATGGTCCAATGTGTAAATTAAACAAAAAAGTGCACGTTTGTTATGATGTCCAAGATGGGGACCAGGATGTGGACATAATAAAAAATTAGGGAACATGATAGGAGACATTTCTACAATACATATAATCATTCTTATCTATTTAATACGATGACAACAGCTCTCCATACCTGCAGTCCACCACAAGGACCACCCTCTCTAATCCCTGAAAAATGAAATCATCCTCAGTGACGAAGAGAGGGGGCTAAGCGCCCCCCATGGTCTCAGAGCATTGACTCTTCTAAGAGTCCTAAGAGTCCTGCTCACACTGATGGGGTGCAGCTGTGGGACCCTATTTTCAGAGATGATGTCCTCCACCCAACTCTCAAAAAGCTGAAAGGGTCTTCAGTAGAGATGGATAGTCGAGCTGGGCTATCAGACGGTCACCTCTGTAGCTGTAGTGTCATTTTTCCTATGGTCCAATGTGTAAATTAAACAAAAAAGTGCACGTTTGTTATGATGTCCAAGATGGGGACCAGGATGTGGACATAATAAAAAATTAGGGAACATGATAGGAGACATTTCTACAATACATATAATCATTCTTATCTATCTAATACGATGATAACAGCTCTCCATATCTGCAGTCCACCACAAGGACCACCCTCTCTAATCCCTGAAAAATGAAATCATCCTCAGTGATGAAGAGAGGGGGCTAAGTGCCCCCAATGGTCTCAGAGCATTGACTCTTCTAAGAGTCCTAAGAGTCCTGCTCACACTGATGGGGTGCAGCTGTGGGACCCTATTTTCAGAGATGATGTCCTCCACCCAACTCTCAAAAAGCTGAAAGGGTCTTCAGTAGAGATGGATAGTCGAGCTGGGCTATCAGACGGTCACCTCTGTAGCTGTAGTGTCATTTTCCCTATGGTCCAATGTGTAAATTAAACAAAAAAGTGCACGTTTGTTATGATGTCCAAGATGGGGACCAGGATGTGGACATAATAAAAAATTAGGGAACATGATAGGAGACATTTCTACAATACATATAATCATTCTTATCTATCTAATACGATGACAACAGCTCTCCATACCTGCAGTCCACCACAAGGACCACCCTCTCTAATCCCTGAAAAATGAAATCATCCTCAGTGACGAAGAGAGGGGGCTAAGCGCCCCCATGGTCTCAGAGCATTAACTCTTCTAAGAGTCCTAAGAGTCCTGCTCACACTGATGGGGTGCAGCTGTGGGACCCTATTTTCAGAGATGATGTCCTCCACCCAACTCTCAAAAAGCTGAAAGGGTCTTCAGTAGAGATGGATAGTCGAGCTGGGCTATCAGACGGTCACCTCTGTAGCTGTAGTGTCATTTTTCCTATGATCCAATGTGTAAATTAAACAAAAAAGTGCACGTTTGTTATGATGTCCAAGATGGGGACCAGGATGTGGACATAATAAAAAATTAGGGAACATGATAGGAGACATTTCTACAATACATATAATCATTCTTATCTATCTAATACGATGACAACAGCTCTCCATACCTGCAGTCCACCACAAGGACCACCCTCTCTAATCCCTGAAAAATGAAATCATCCTCAGTGACGAAGAGAGGGGGCCAAGCGCCCCCCATGGTACCAGAGCATTGACTCTTCTAAGAGTCCTAAGAGTCCTGCTCACACTGATGGGGTGAAGCTGTGGGACCCTATTTTCAGAGATGATGTCCTCCACCCAACTCTCAAAAAGCTGAAAGGGTCTTCAGTAGAGATGGATAGTCGAGCTGGGCTATCAGACGGTCACCTCTGTAGCTGTAGTGTCATTTTTCCTATGGTCCAATGTGTAAATTAAACAAAAAAGTGCACGTTTGTTATGATGTCCAAGATGGGGACCAGGATGTGGACATAATAAGAAATTAGGGAACATGATAGGAGACATTTCTACAATACATATAATCATTCTTATCTATCTAATACGATGACAACAGCTCTCCATACCTGCAGTCCACCACAAGGACCACCCTCTCTAATCCCTGAAAAATGAAATCATCCTCAGGGACGAAGAGAGGGGGCTAAGCGCCCCCCATGGTTTTAGAGCATTGACTCTTCTAAGAGTCCTAAGAGTCCTGCTTACACTGATGGGGTGCAGCTGTGGGACCCTATTTTCAGAGATGATGTCCTCCACCCAACTCTCAAAAAGCTGAAAGGGTCTTCAGTAGAGATGGATAGTCGAGCTGGGCTATCAGACGGTCACCTCTGTAGCTGTAGTGTCATTTTTCCTATGGTCCAATGTGTAAATTAAACAAAAAAGTGCACGTTTGTTATGATGTCCAAGATGGGGACCAGGATGTGGACATAATAAAAAATTAGGGAACATGATAGGAGACATTTCTACAATACATATAATCATTCTTATCTATCTAATACGATCACAACAGCTCTCCATACCTGCAGTCCACCACAAGGACCACTCTCTCTAATCCCTGAAAAATGAAATCATCCTCAGTGACGAAGAGAGGGGGCTAAGCGCCCCCCATGGTCTCAGAGCATTGACTCTTCTAAGAGTCCTAAGATTCCTGCTCACACTGATGGGGTGCAGCTGTGGGACCCTATTTTCAGAGATGATGTCCTCCACCCAACTCTCAAAAAGCTGAAAGGGTCTTCAGTAGAGATGGATAGTCGAGCTGGGCTATCAGACGGTCACCTCTGTAGCTGTAGTGTCATTTTTCCTATGGTCCAATGTGTAAATTAAACAAAAAAGTGCACGTTTGTTATGATGTCCAAGATGGGGACCAGGATGTGGACATAATAAAAAAATAGGGAACATGATAGGAGACATTTCTACAATACATATAATCATTCTTATCTATCTAATACGATGACAACAGCTCTCCATACCTGCAGTCCACCACAAGGACCACCCTCTCTATTCCCTGAAAAGTGAAATCATCCTCAGTGACGAAGAGAGGGGGCTAAGCGCCCCCCATGGTCTCAGAGCATTGACTCTTCTAAGAGTCCTAAGAGTCCTGCTCACACTGATGGGGTGCAGCTGTGGGACCCTATTTTCAGAGATGATGTTCTCCACCCAACTCTCAAATAGCTGAAAGGGTCTTCAGTAGAGATGGATAGTCGAGCTGGGCTATCAGACGGTCACCTCTGTAGCTGTAGTGTCATTTTTCCTATGGTCCAATGTGTAAATTAAACAAAAAAGTGCACGTTTGTTATGATGTCCAAGATGGGGACCAGGATGTGGACATAATAAAAAATTAGGGAACATGATAGGAGACATTTCTACAATACATATAATCATTCTTATCTATTTAATACGATGACAACAGCTCTCCATACCTGCAGTCCACCACAAGGACCACCCTCTCTAATCCCTGAAAAATGAAATCATCCTCAGTGACGAAGAGAGGGGGCTAAGCGCCCCCCATGGTCTCAGAGCATTGACTCTTCTAAGAGTCCTAAGAGTCCTGCTCACACTGATGGGGTGCAGCTGTGGGACCCTATTTTCAGAGATGATGTCCTCCACCCAACTCTCAAAAAGCTGAAAGGGTCTTCAGTAGAGATGGATAGTCGAGCTGGGCTATCAGACGGTCACCTCTGTAGCTGTAGTGTCATTTTTCCTATGGTCCAATGTGTAAATTAAACAAAAAAGTGCACGTTTGTTATGATGTCCAAGATGGGGACCAGGATGTGGACATAATAAAAAATTAGGGAACATGATAGGAGACATTTCTACAATACATATAATCATTCTTATCTATCTAATACGATGACAACAGCTCTCCATACCGTATTTCATGGTCAATCCAGGTTTGTCAGTGATGGCACTGACATAATGTATGGCGTCTTTTTCGGGCGTTATCCTTTGCCTTTTCATTGTGAAAATCCAGTTGCCTATATCAAAGCAAATTCTACTACTTGTAAAGTATGCAGAAAATGAAATGTAGAACATATAACATCAACTGCTTAGGAACGCATCATAGGTTAGTACTTAAAAGGATATTGTCATGTTCTAGTCATAATGCAAGCTGGACATTTTTCATGTTACCCTGTAATCGCCGGCCTGTTCTAATGCTCACAAGCAAAGATATATGCTCAGCTGCTAAGGCTTCCCTCTGCCTTCTGAATGAAAATTGAATATGTCTGGCTCACTGTGTATATAGCAGGTGCTCAGAAAAAATAAGTCAATTCAAAAGAAATAGCTCTGGCACACTATAGTGATTAATAACGTAAGAAAAGAACTCTTGGAATGCTGAAAATTCTTTATTTGTGCAAAAGGATAATTCATCCAACGTTTCGACCTTGTTTTTAGGTCTTTATCAAGGATAAAGTTATCTAAGATCATAAAGGGTTACAAAACCATATAAACACGTAATTAGTACATAGTACAACATAACAGTACAATATATTGCTACTTGAGAGTACAATGGGTCAAATGACCATGAGGCACATACAAAAAATTTTTCCAAAGCCATAGTGAAAACATTTGTACTGAGGAAAGAAAATTTCCACATGACCTATCTGGAGAAACATTCTGGATCCAACAACCAAAAATAGTCAAGCAGGTAAATACACACCTATATGGATAACAGGATGATATGTGTTCAATTGTATAGCGTCATTGCCATTAAGGTACAAATGGAAAACTTGCAATCCTATATAGTGAAGGAAATGAACACATATCATATCAAAGAACACAGGAACATGGGTGTGAGAAAAACCTCAATGTTTATACTTTGTTCTTTATAATGGTGTGAACATGTATATGTCTCAGTACCTTATGCACTTGAGAATTCTAGTGAGTAGATGATGAAAGCCTATTCCAGAACTGGAATCGGTAAATAATTGTAGGTGGAATCTAAATGAAAAGATGGTACAAGTGTTATCATGACACGTGGGCTATAACACAATGGACCGTGTGACAAAGAAGAAAGGAGAGAAAGAAGAGGAAGAAAATGGAACTACCTGTAACATTACGTGATAGTCACTGGTAAGTATCACTTGACAATTCAGGTGAAAAAGGATTCCTTTATTAAAGGGTTCTCAGTCGCCTCAGGATCATGAAATACTAGGGTAAATGATATGAGAATGGGTAAGAAGCACCACTAAAGGAAATATGAGATGCAGGACATATATCTATAAACCCCTGAACTACATGATAGAAATAAAAAGAAGAAAAAAGAAAAAAAAGAATAAAGAAGAAGAACACATAGAATGCGGAAAGAGAATGGGTACAACTACCTGAGTTACTGCAGGGAGGCCCCTGGTTGGTATTGTGAGGGTTAGTGGAATTCCTTCACTGAAGGGTTCTCAGTTGCCTCAGGTTCGTGAAAAATGCTATAGACAAATAATGCCCGGAGAAAAGGGGTTCATATACAGCGAATAATGGTAATACAAGGTACATGTGTCACATGTAATAGTATATACATATATATATTGTACTAAGCTCTACACCAGAAATAGAAAGTAGTCCCTCTGCCTTCTGTCTAGGTGCCCTGAGTTATGTCCTGTAAACTGTCACAGCGACCCAGACACACATGTGTAGTAGGGGAATATCCCTGCTGAGATGCCAGTGCTAGAGCACTCGTTTGCTGTGGAGTTGAACGCTATGTGAGCAGTTCTTACCTTCAATGAGCAGAAGTCTCTTTTTTCAGATTTCAATATCTCTGTGGGTATCTGGCAGAAATATGGAATACTCTTTACTGCTAAGACCCTGTACACCACTCCCACTAAAGGGGGCTTTACACGCTGCGACATCGCTAATGCGGAGTCGTTGGGGTCACGGAATTTGTGACGCACATCCGGCCGCATTAGCGATGTTGCTGCGTGTGACACCGATGAGCGATTTTGCATCGTTGCAAAAACGTGCAAAATCGCTCATCGGTGACATGGGTCTCCATTCTCGATTATCGTTACTGCAGCAGTAACGATGTAGTTCGTCGCTCCTGCGGCAGCACACATCACTCCGTGTGACACCGCAGAAACGAGGAACCTCTCCTTACCTGCCTCCCAGCCGCTATGAGGAAGGAAGGAGGTGGGCGGGATGTTCCGGCCACTCATCTCCGCCCCTCCGCTGCTATTGGGCGGTCGCTCAGTGACGTCGCTGTGACGCCGCACGGACCGCCCCCTTAGAAAGGAGGCGGTTCGCCGGTCACAGCGACGTCGCCGGTCAGGTAAGTATGTGTGACGGGTCTGGTCGGTGTTGTGCGGCATGGGCAGCGATTTGCCCGTGTCGCGCAACAGATGGGGCGGGTACCCACACTAGCGATATCGGGACCGATATCGCAGTGTGTAAAGTAGCCTTTAGTCACATGACCAAGACTGTATCTGTGTCCCTACAACACACTTGAGACAAATGTGTGTGTGAGCCTGCATTGTGGGGTATATATAATATATTATAGAGCTGGGAAGGATCATTCTAAGCAGTGAGCTGTTCCAGTATTTGTAGGAAAATACCCAGTAGAAGCATCAAACACAGCACCAATACCTTCCATCAGTATCCCACCACAGTGCCATGTAACCCATGCCCTACACTCCCATCTACACCAATACTATACAGGCACAAACTAGTATATCTGACTAAAAGCCCCCAAAATATGAAGAACGGCCTATAGTTGAGTGTGGATATAAAATCTATGTGAGCAGAGCTAGAATAGAAATCACTGATCGCATTGAAGTCATTCTGACCATAAATCACCATGATATCAAGGTGAGGAGTTGTGTGTTACTGCTGGGAGGAAAGGGTTAACAGTGGAATATTAAGGTGCATTTCTGTGTGCAGTGTTACTAGTCAATGTAACAATTCAGTATGAGCTGCTCTTGGTGCCGGGGGAGGGAGATGCTCTCCTGAGCAAGATAGATGGGGAATGAACATAATATCTATATAGTGTAAGGCAGGGGGTCTCAAACTCGGCTGGGTGTATGGGCCGCACAGAGGAAAAAAATAATTTGGGGGGCTGCATTCTTTGCAAGACAAAGTGACATTTTTATTGGTACCATATATGTATATATTTTTTTACACACCTTTGGATGACTGATTTTCAACATTTTTCACTT
The DNA here is from genome assembly GCF_048569485.1 of Anomaloglossus baeobatrachus. NCBI lineage: Eukaryota > Metazoa > Chordata > Amphibia > Anura > Aromobatidae > Anomaloglossus > Anomaloglossus baeobatrachus. The sequence goes on along the minus strand of NW_027442442.1, from coordinate 71,470 downwards.
GTTTATTATAACAAATGTGCACATTCTTTGGTTAAATCTAAAAAAAATAAATGTGATGTTAAAAAAAAGTCATGCCTTATTTTGTTTTTTTTTACATTTTATCCCTTTCTTTTAACTAATAGTGTTACAATTATGACGCTAGCGTTTTGTGAAGGGAATGCTTTGCCTACTTCCGTGACTATGGCCTTCCGGAACTGCTGCATTTTGGCTGACCTCTCCGCCTCGGGAATAAGAGACATAAATTTCTCCTTGTAGCGTGGGTCTAACAGTGTTACCAACCAGTAATGATTGTCGGCCAAGATGTTCTTAACGCGAGGGTCACGAGACAGGCAGCTTACCATAAAGTCATCCATGTGCGCCAGACTCTTAACAGCCATCACTTCAGTATCCAGACCAACACGATGACTGAACATGCTGTCCTCCTCCTTCTCCTCCTCCTCATCTACCCTGTCCTCTGGCCAGCCACTCTGAACTGAGCATATGACTGGTATGCATGTCATATCCTCAATTTGGCCGGAGAGTTGCTCCATGTCTTCATCTTCCTCCTCGTCATAGTCCTCCAATGCACGTTGTGATGAGACGAGGCTGGGCTATGTGTTATCACCCACACCCACTACTGTTTCTTGCTCCAACTCATCGTGTTCCGCCTGCAATGCATCATGTTTGGTTTTGAGCAGAGACCGTTTTAGAAGGCAGAGAAGCGGTATGGTGACGCTAATAATGGCGTCATCGCCGCTCACCATCTTGGTGGAGTCCTCAAAGTTTTGGAGGATGGTACATAGGTCGGACATCCATCTCCACTCCTCAGGTGTTATGTGTTGAGTTTGACCCATTTCCCGACGGCTTAGGTGATGCAGGTACTCAACAACTGCCCTCTTCTGCTCACATATCCTGATCAACATGTGCAGAGTTGAATTCCAACGCGTGGGGACATCACACACCAGTCTGTGAGCCGGAAGATGCAAACGACGCTGAAAGCCGGCAAGACCGGCTGAAGCAGTAGGTGACTTTCGAAAATGTGCAGACAGGCGGCGAACTTTTACCAGCAGATCAGACAGCTCTGGGTATGACTTTAGAAACCGCGGAACCACGAGGTTGAGCACATGGGCCATGCATGGAACATGTGTCAGCTGGCCTCGCCTCAAAGCCGCCACTAGGTTCCGGCCATTGTCACACACAACCTTTCCTGGCTTTAGGTTCAGAGGTGTGAGCCAGTGATCTGCATGCTGTTTTAGAGCTGTCCACACCTCTTCTGCATTGTGGGATTTGTCACTTATGCAGATTAGCTGCAGCACAGCCTGTTGCCGCTTCGCCGAGGCAGTGCTGCAGTGCTTCCAGCTTGGGACTGGTGTGGAGGGTAAAGTGGATGAGGATGCGCAGGAGGAGGAGGAGGCTGAAGAGCATGACATTCCGGAGCTGTAGAGTGTGGGTGAAACCCTGACTGAGGTAGGGCCTGCAAACCTTGGTGTGGGAAGGACTTGTTCCGTTCCTCGCTCAAACTGGGTCCCAGCTGGGCTGGGCTGGGTCCCTACCCGGCTGGGTAGGGCGTTGTGGGGGGTTTGTCTATCTCCGTTTGAGGTGAGTTTGTTTAAGTTAGCCTTTTCTTTGGCGTTTTTTGGAGCCCTGCGGGTTGGGGAGTTGGTATCGCCCAGTAAGGCGTTCCCCGGGGGCTTGGATTGGGGTGACATTGTCAGTGGAAAACGGAGTTGAATTTTGGATTAGGAAATCGAAAACTGATCAGAGAGGTGTGGGTAGACTAGTCCGTTTGGGGATGGTTGTGGCATCTGATATGTGCCCGTTCAAGTGTCTCGGGAATTTTCAACAGATCCGTCCGAAGGTGGATGGCCCCTTATTATGTCACGAGGATGGGTCCTTTTTATCGAGATACCAATTTGTGAGTGTTTTTAGGGCATGTTTGAAGTCGTTGGGGTTAGATCCGAAGTCTTTCGGATTGGGGCAGCGACGGAGGCCTCTATATGCGGCCTACCGGAGGAGACAGTTAAGCAGATTGGTAGGTGGAAGTCGCAGCGCTTTAAGTCGTATGTACGTCCCCAGGTGGTTGTTGGCAATTGAGGGGAAAAGGGGGGGGTATTAGGGTAGCAATGGGGGGGGGTGAGAGTGTGTGTTTTTTGTCAATTTGGTTTGGTGAGGCAATAAAATGGTGTCGTCTGTACATTTTGTATTGCAGAAGCACCCCCCCTTCCTTCCCTGGTCTGGATCCTTGGCCACTCTTATGTGTATTGGGGAGCCCGACGAGCGGACGCGAGATGGAACGGGAGACAGCTAGGTTTTGAGAAGGACCTGGCTCTCGTGCGATGGCTCGGTGTTCGGGGGTTAGGGTGGAACAGGGTGTTGCAGGAGGTGCATAGATACGCCCGGTTGGACAGACCTCCTGACATGTTAGTGTTGCATGCCGGGGGGAATGATTTGGGTGGGCGTCCTTTTCGAATCTTGATAAAGGACATCAAACATGATTTGTTACGGTTATGGGTGTCGTTTCCAGGTCTAACGATAGTCTGGTCGGAGATAGTAGCGAGAAAGAGTTGGCAGAAAGCGCGGTCAGTTGACAGGTTGAACAAGGCGCGGGCGAAGGTTAATAGGGCGATCTCGAAGTTTGTTAGTCGGAACGGGGGTATAGCAATACGGCATGTTGAGTTGGAAAGGACGGAAGAGGAATTTTGGTTGGCTGACGGGGTACACCTTAATGCGGTGGGAACTGACTTATGGGCTCTTGGCTTGCAGGGAGGTATTGAGAGGGCCCTTTGGTTGCGGGGGGTCTCAGGCACTTGAAGGGTTTCAAGGTGCCTTCGTTGTGGTGTTGTTTATTGGTGGGTCCTTGAAGTTGGTTTAAAATTGGTTCGGGGATTCATCCGGGTATGGATCCCCTCATTGGCAGAATTGATGGTCCCCTGGTGATTTTGGGGGGGAACCCCGATGGGGTATGTCGGGGCCCCTGGGGGTGTGGTTGGGGTTGACGGAGGATTAACCCTTACCATTTGGTGCTCCTGAGCCAGTGTGGGTAACGGCTGGGAGCAAGTTGAGGTTTTTTATTGCTCGGTTATGGGAATCACCAGGGTTTTGGTAGCTTCAAGGACCTTACCACATTGCAAATTTTATTGGTTATGTATTCTTGTTAATAAAATGGCTGCTATGGCCAAAATTATCCAAAGATAAATTTGTGTCTGTGTAATTACTTTTAAATAAGAAATGGGAATGGAGGTGTGGGGTATGAAAGGAAGACCGGAGTCAACAATTCCAGGGTCAAGAATGTTTATTTGCGTAAGCTTCGTTCCAGGGTAGAAAGGGTAAGAGTGCCTTTCAGAATTCGAAGTGGTCGGACTGTACGGACCACCAAGAACTGCAGGAGAGCTTGAACATCTTCCCATGGATTTGCGACATCCTCCCTCATCAGTTACGTAGGTAAGCAGGTTCTCAGCATTGCTGCCCATTTGTTGTCTTAAGTTAGTTAAGCGGGGTTAACTAACCTGTCAGTTCAGCCTCAGGTCTAAAGCAGAGGCCTGGACTCCACTCCTTACTCCTCACTCCACAACTCTCCTTAAAAACAACTGACTCCTTTTTCCTGCCCCGGGGTCTCCAGACCCCTAGGTGAGCGTTTCCTTCCGTCTGGTCCTGCCCACTGGTGTGCCTGTCTTTCCCTGGGGGAGGTGACTAGGATTTTCTGGTTGGCTTTGTGTGACTTAGGTGAGGGAAGTTGTTATGCGGGGGCCTATGTGTGACTACCTGCAGTGTCAGGGCGTCACATATGTATGTGTGTATGTCTGCTAAAGGAATCCGCACCGTCATATTTACAAACACAAAATTTTGCAGACACCTCATGTGACTCAGGGAACGTCGTAGACTATGTTTTAACAGGAATATTTAACCCCGCGCTTTACAGTTACTCTCCAAAAAACCTGCCTCCATTAAACTGAATGGAGGTGGGAGCTGCAAGTTATTAATAGCAGCTCTGATTGGTTGCTATAGGAACAAAGGACATTCATAGTATAAGAAGCTTATGTGTGAGATAATATGATGTCAGTGGGGAGACAGATAGAGAGAGACAGACACAGACTGAGAGACAAACAGACAGAGACAGATAGGCATAGACAGACAGGGAAAGAGACAGAGACAAACAGACAGAGGCAGACAGGGAAAGAGACAGACAGAGATAGACAGGGAAAAAAGGCAGACAGACAGAGACAGAGAAAGAGACAGAGGCAGATAGGGAAACAGACAGAGACAAACATACAGAGACAGGCAGGAGAAAAGGCAGACCGACAGGGAAAGAGACAGACAGGGGAAGAGACAGACAGAGAGAGACAGACAGATAGAGACAGACAAAGAAATACAGAGATAGACAGGGAAAGAGACAAACGGGGAATGAGTCAGACAGAGAGAGACAAAGAGAGACAGGCAGAGAGAGACAGGGAAAGAGACAGACAGGGGAAGAGAAAGACAGAGACAGACAAAGAAATACAGAGACAGACAGGGGAAGAGACAGACAGGGGAAGAGACAGACAGGGGAAGAGACAGACAGACAGGGAAAGAGACAGACCTGGAAAAGAGACAGACCTGGAAAAGAGACAGGCCTGGAAAAGAGACAGACAGACATAGAAACAGACAGCCACAAAGAGAGAGAGAGACAGACAGACACAGAGAGACAGACAGAGATAGAGAGACAGACAGACATGGATAGAGATAGAGACACACAGAGACAGACAGATGACAGAGACTGGGAGAGAGACAGACAGAAGCATAAATCCCTAACTAAAACTTAACATTTAATGATAGTTTTAAAAGGTAAAAAAACACAAATCATGTAAATAGAATGACTCTCTTCTGTGCATAGAGTCAACATTTTGTGTTTGTAAATATGACGGTGCGGATTCCTTTAGCAGACATACACACATACATATGTGACGCCCTGACACTGCAGGTAGTCACACATAGGCCCCCGCATAACAACTTCCCTCACCTAAGTCACACAAAGCCAACCAGAAAACCCTAGTCACCTCCCCCAGGGAAAGACAGACACACCAGTGGGCAGGACCAGACGGAAGGAAACGCCCACCTAAGGGTCTGGAGACCCCGGGGCAGGAAAAAGGAGTCAGTTGTTTTTAAGGAGAGTTGTGGAGTGAGGAGTAAGGAGTGGAGTCCAGGCCTCTGCTTTAGACCTGAGGCTGAACTGACAGGTTAGTTAACCCCGCTTAACTAACTTAAGATAACAAATGGGCTGCAATGCTGAGAACCTGCTTACCTACGTAACTGATGAGGGAGGATGTCGCAAATCCATGGGAAGATGTTCAAGCTCTCCTGCAGTTCTTGGTGGCCCGTACAGTCCGACCACTTCGAATTCTGAAAGGCACTCTTACCCTTTCTACCCTGGAACGAAGCTTAGGCAAATAAACATGCTTGACCCTGGAATTGTTGACTCCGGTCTTCCTTTCATACCCCACACCTCCATTCCCATTTCTTATTTAAAAGTAATTACACAGACACAAATTTATCTTTGGATAATTTTGGCCATAGCAGCCATTTTATTAACAAGAATACATAACCAATAAAATTTGCAATGTGGTAAGGTCCTTGAAGCTACCAAAACCCTGGTGATTCCCATAACCGAGCAATAAAAAACCTCAACTTGCTCCCAGCCGTTACCCACACTGGCTCAGGAGCACCAAATGGTAAGGGTTAATCCTCCGTCAACCCCAACCACACCCCCAGGGGCCCCGACATACCCCGTCGGGGTTCCCCCCCAAAATCACCAGGGGACCATCAATTCTGCCAATGAGGGGATCCATACCCGGATGAATCCCCGAACCAATTTTAAACCAACTTCAAGGACCCACCAATAAACAACACCACAACGAAGGCACCTTGAAACCCTTCAAGTGCCTGAGACCCCACGCAACCAAAGGGCCCTCTCAATACCTCCCTGCAAGCCAAGAGCCCATAAGTCAGTTCCCACCGCATTAAGGTGTACCCCGTCAGCCAACCAAAATTCCTCTTCCGTCCTTTCCAACTCAACATGCCGTATTGCTATACCCCCGTTCCGACTAACAAACTTCGAGATCGCCCTATTAACCTTCGCCCGCGCCTTGTTCAACCTGTCAACTGACCGCGCTTTCTGCCAACTCTTTCTCGCTACTATCTCCGACCAGACTATCGTTAGACCTGGAAACGACACCCATAACCGTAACAAATCATGTTTGATGTCCTTTATCAAGATTCGAAAAGGACGCCCACCCAAATCATTCCCCCCGGCATGCAACACTAACATGTCAGGAGGTCTGTCCAACCGGGCGTATCTATGCACCTCCTGCAACACCCTGTTCCACCCTAACCCCCGAACACCGAGCCATCGCACGAGAGCCAGGTCCTTCTCAAAACCTAGCTGTCTCCCGTTCCATCTCGCGTCCGCTCGTCGGGCTCCCCAATACACATAAGAGTGGCCAAGGATCCAGACCAGGGAAGGAAGAGGGGGTGCTTCTGCAATACAAAATGTACAGACGACACCATTTTATTGCCTCACCAAACCAAATTGACAAAAAACACACACTCTCACCCCCCCCATTGCTACCCTAATACCCCCCCCTTTTCCCCTCAATTGCCAACAACCACCTGGGGACGTACATACGACTTAAAGCGCTGCGACTTCCACCTACCAATCTGCTTAACTGTCTCCTCCGGTAGGCCGCATATAGAGGCCTCCGTCGCTGCCCCAATCCGAAAGACTTCGGATCTAACCCCAACGACTTCAAACATGCCCTAAAAACACTCACAAATTGGTATCTCGATAAAAAGGACCCATCCTCATGACATAATAAGGGGCCATCCACCTTCGGACGGATCTGTTGAAAATTCCTGAGACACTTGAACGGGCACATATCAGATGCCACAACCATCCCCAAATGGACTAGTCTACCCACACCTCTCTGATCAGTTTTCGATTTCCTAATCCAAAATTCAACTCCGTTTTCCACTGACATAATGTCACCCCAATCCAAGCCCCCGGGGAACGCCTTACTGGGCGATACCAACTCCCCAACCCGCAGGGCTCCAAAAAACGCCAAAGAAAAGGCTAACTTAAACAAACTCACCTCAAACGGAGATAGACAAACCCCCCACAACGCCCTACCCAGCCGGGTAGGGACCCAGCCCAGCCCAGCTGGGACCCAGTTTGAGCGAGGAACGGAACAAGTCCTTCCCACACCAAGGTTTGCAGGCCCTACCTCAGTCAGGGTTTCACCCACACTCTACAGCTCCGGAATGTCATGCTCTTCAGCCTCCTCCTCCTCCTGCGCATCCTCATCCACTTTACCCTCCACACCAGTCCCAAGCTGCAAGCACTGCAGCACTGCCTCGGCGAAGCGGCAACAGACTGTGCTGCAGCTAATCTGCATAGGTGACAAACCCCACAATGCAGAAGAGGTGTGGACAGCTCTAAAACAGCATGCAGATCACTGGCTCACACCTCTGAACCTAAAGCCAGGAAAGGTTGTGTGTGACAATGGCCGGAACCTGGTGGCGGCTTTGAGGCGAGGCCAGCTGACACATGTTCCATGCATTGCCCATGTGCTCAACCTCGTGGTTCAGCGGTTTCTAAAGTCATACCCAGAGCTGTCTGATCTGCTGGTAAAAGTTCGCTGCCTGTCTGCACATTTTCGAAAGTCACCTACTGCTTCAGCCGGCCTTGCCGGCTTTCAGCGTCGTTTGCATCTTCCGGCTCACAGACTGGTGTGTGATGTCCCCACGCGTTGGAATTCAACTCTGCACATGTTGATCAGGATATGTGAGCAGAAGAGGGCAGTTGTTGAGTACCTGCATCACCTAAGCCGTCGGGAAATGGGTCAAACTCCACACATAACACCTGAGGAGTGGAGATGGATGTCCGACCTATGTACCATCCTCCAAAACTTTGAGGACTCCACCAAGATGGTGATCGGCGATGACGCCATTATTAGCGTCACCATACCGCTTCTCTGCCTTCTAAAACGGTCTCTGCTCAAAACCAAACATGATGCATTGCAGGCGGAACACGATGAGTTGGAGCAAGAAACAGTAGTGGGTGTGGGTGATAACACACAGCCCAGCCTCGTCTCATCACAACGTGCAGTGGAGGACTATGACGAGGAGGAGGATGAAGACATGGAGCAACTCTCCGGCCAAATTGAGGATATGACATGCATACCAGTCATATGCTCAGTTCAGCGTGGCTGGCCAGAGGACAGGGTAGATGATGAGGAGGAGGAGGAGGAGGAGAAGGAGGAGGACAGCATGTTCAGTCATCGTGTTGGTCTGGATCCTGAAGTGATGGCTGTTAAGAGTCTGGCGCACATGGATGACTTTGTGGTAAGCTGCCTGTCTCGTGACCCTCGCGTTAAGAACATCTTGGCCGACAATCATTACTGGTTGGTAACACTGTTAGACCCACGCTACAAGGAGAACTTTATGTCTCTTATTCCCGAGGCGGAGAGGTCAGCCAAAATGCAGCAGTTCCGGAAGGCCATAGTCACGGAAGTAGGCAAAGCAATCCCTTCACAAAACGCTAGCGTCATAATTGTAACACTATTAGTTAAAAGAAAGGGATAAAATGTAAAAAAAAACAAAATAAGGCATGACTTTTTTTTAACATCAAATTTTTTTTTTTAGATTTAACCAAAGAATGTGCACATTTGTTATAATAAACAAGTGAAAAATGTTGAAAATCAGTCATCCAAAGGTGTGTGAAAAAAATATATATATATGGTACCAATAAAAATGTCACTTTGTCCTGCAAAGAATGCAGCCCCCCAAATTATTTTTTTCCTCTGTGCGGCCCATACACCCAGCCGAGTTTGAGACCCCCTGCCTTACACTATATAGATATCATGTTAATTCCCCATCTATCTTGCTCAGGAGAGCATCTCCCTCCCCCGGCACCAAGAGCAGCTCATATTGAATTGTTACATTGACTAGTAACACTGCACACAGAAATGCACCTTAATATTCCACTGTTAACCCTTTCCTCCCAGCAGTAACACACAACTCCTCACCTTGATATCATGAAAAAAAATTGTTTAAAAGAACAGAGAGTCCTCAGTGGTTGATACCTTTTAATGGCTAACTGATATCATGGTGATTTATGGTCAGAATGACTTCAATGCGATCAGTGATTTCTATTCTAGCTCTGCTCACATAGATTTTATATCCACACTCAACTATAGGCCGTTCTTCATATTTTGGGGGCTTTTAGTCAGATATACTAGTTTGTGCCTGTATAGTATTGGTGTAGATGGGAGTGTAGGGCATGGGTTACATGGCACTGTGGTGGGATACTGATGGGAGGTATTGGTGCTGTGTTTGATGCTTCTACTGGGTATTTTCCTACAAATACTGGAACAGCTCACTGCTTAGAATGATTCTTCCCAGCTCTATAATATATTATATATACCCCACAATGCAGGCTCACACACACATTTGTCTCAAGTGTGTTGTAGGGACACAGATACAGTCTTGGTCATGTGACTAAAGGCTACTTTACACACTGCGATATCGGTCCCGATATCGCTAGTGTGGGTACCCGCCCCATCTGTTGCGCGACACGGGCAAATCGCTGCCCATGCCGCACAACACCGACCAGACCCGTCACACATACTTACCTGACCGGCGACGTCGCTGTGACCGGCGAACCGCCTCCTTTCTAAGGGGGCGGTCCGTGCGGCGTCACAGCGACGTCACTGAGCGACCGCCCAATAGCAGCGGAGGGGCGGAGATGAGTGGCCGGAACATCCCGCCCACCTCCTTCCTTCCTCATAGCGGCTGGGAGGCAGGTAAGGAGAGGTTCCTCGTTTCTGCGGTGTCACACGGAGTGATGTGTGCTGCCGCAGGAGCGACGAACTACATCGTTACTGCTGCAGTAACGATAATCGAGAATGGAGACCCATGTCACCGATGAGCGATTTTGCACGTTTTTGCAACGATGCAAAATCGCTCATCGGTGTCACACGCAGCAACATCGCTAATGCGGCCGGATGTGCGTCACAAATTCCGTGACCCCAACGACTCCGCATTAGCGATGTCGCAGCGTGTAAAGCCCCCTTTAGTGGGAGTGGTGTACAGGGTCTTAGCAGTAAAGAGTATTCCATATTTCTGCCAGATACCCACAGAGATATTGAAATCTGAAAAAAGAGACTTCTGCTCATTGAAGGTAAGAACTGCTCACATAGCGTTCAACTCCACAGCAAACGAGTGCCCTAGCACTGGCATCTCAGCAGGGATATTCCCCTACTACACATGTGTGTCTGGGTCGCTGTGACAGTTTACAGGACATAACTCAAGGCACCTAGATAGAAGGCAGAGGTACTGGGATTGGTTGGTTTTTGGTGACGGAGGTGCAGGGGCTGGCGCCCATGTGCAGTGCTGGCTAAGGTATATTGATGATATTTTGATTTTTTGGCAGGGCACTGTGGAGCAGCTCGAGACATTTATGGAGGAACTTAATAACAACACCTTTAACATCAGATTGACGCATAAGCATAGCAGCAGTTGCGTTGACTTCCTGGATATTAAAATTTCATTCGGTTCTGAGCGAATTGTTCAGACCGACGTCCATAGGAAGGAAACATCAGTCAACGCACTGCTGCATGCTTCTTCTGCTCATACCCCCTCCACCATCCGGGCCGTACCGGCTGGCCAGTTCCTCAGGATGAAGCAAATTTGTTCGTCAGACACTGCTTTTGAACAACAGTCTGCCGACCTCCAGCGCCATAGGGGTGGCAAAGGCGGTCTTCCCCCGGTCTGCCTCAGCAACGGACACTAGCCAATAGTGACTAGTGAGATCAAGGGTAGAAAAATAATTTGCAGTTCTCAATGCAGCTAGCGATTCCTCAATACGGGGGAGTGGTGCCGTCCTTCTTCTTTAACAGGACCAACGGAGCTGCCCAAAGGCTACAACTGTCACGGATAACCCCAGCCGCCTTCATGTTGCTCAACATGTCCTTGGTACACTGGTAATGTGAAGGTGGTATTGGCTTATAGCTCTCTTTGATGGGTGGGTGTGCACCTGTGGGGATGTAGTGTTGGACCCCTTTTATTCCCCCAAAATCTAGCGGATGTTTGCTGAAGACTTGCTCGCTCGTATTCTTGCACTACCCTGTGGACCCGCTTCTTGTGATGTGAAGGTGTGGAGTCAGTGCCTACGTGTAATTCCTTACACCACTCCTCTGGCTGACTTGGTGAGCAGTCACTGACTGGGTGGGGTGCAGTAATAGTGGATGCTGCTACTTGGATAGCATGTGTATCTACTGTGAACAGCTTATCAATGGTGGTAAGTCGGGGCAGCTTAACCTCCTGCTCTCCGCAGTTTAACACTCTCACGGGCACTCTTCCCTTCCGCACTAATGAATAAAACTATGATGTAAATATCATATAGATACCCCACAATTGTAAATAAAGGTAGGTTATGGGAAAAGGGGGAACAGGGAAAGAGGAAAATAGTGTAATAAAGTATACCTTCTGGGGGTGAGAGGAAATGGCAGCACAGCCAGTGGAGGTGAAGCAAAAGGAAGCCTGCAACTAAAGAGTTGAGAGCGTAATCACATGGTGACTGAGCCTGATTGTAAAGGGAGCATAGAGTGGAGCATACTCTGGGCACGTTAGAACCCAAGTTCTTAAACCATGAATATGGACCCCTTTTATTCTCCCAAAGTCTAGCGGATGTTTGCTGAAGACTTGCTCGTATTCTTGCACTACCCTGTGGACCCGCTTCTTGTGATGTGAAGGTGTGGAGTCAGTGCCTACGTGTAATTCCTTACACCACTCCTCTGGTTGACTTGGTGAGCTGTCACTGAATGGGTGTGGTGAAGTAACGGTGGATGCTGTGGCTTGGATATCATATTAAATATAGGGACCCCCATACAGTAGTATGAGAAATTTTTTTGTATTCAATGATCGGTATTACCTTCAGGGGCGCGGCACGTGGACGTGCGTTCCATTAGCCTCACTGCATTCCACTCCCATACAGGAAGTGGGCGCAGCTATTACTACGGTCGCACATAAAAGAACCCACAGCCACCACTGCACACAGCTGACTCCACCACTGGAAACCCACTTCTACACCAACGCAGGTAAGACAGGATCGGCACCTCTATGCTCCCGTTACAATCAGGCTCAGTCACCATGTGATAATGCTCTCAACAATTTAGTTGCAGGCTTCCCCTTGCTTCACCTCCACTGGCTGTGCTGCCATTTCCTCTCCCCCCTGGAAGGTATACTTTATTACACTATTTTCCTGTTTCCCTCTTCTCCCTTTTCCCATAACCTACCTTTATCTGCATTTGTGGGGTATCTATATACTATTTATATCACAGTTTTATTCATTAATACGGAAGGGAAGAGTGCGCGTGAGAGTGTTGAACTGCGGAGAGCAAGAGGTTAAGCTGCCCCGATTTGCCACCATTGATAAGCTGTTCACAGTAGATACACATGCTATCCAAGCAGCAGCAGCATCCACCATTACTGCACCCCACCCAGTCAGTGACAGCTCACCAAGTCAGCCAGAGGAGTGGTGTCAGGAATTACACGTAGGCACTGACTACAAACCTTCACATCACAAGAAGGGGGTGCAAGTGTGACGCCCTGGACTAGCCAGTTAGTCACAGACATAACACACACACACCCCCTTTCCCGGATAGTTACACTAGTCAGACACAAAACCGTTGTCACTAAAAGTTTTGTTTGGTTATCTTGCAATCCCGAGATAATCGTCTCCATGCTCCAAATCCATTTTAAAGCCATTTTTAAGGCATTTCGCGCATACATGAAATGAACACATTTTTCTCCAAAACTATAACAGATGCAAGCTTGTCCTGTTTGGTGGAGATAATATTTAATAAAAAAAGTAGAAATCTACTAAAAGTTTCGTTTGTTTATATTGCCATCCTGAGATAATCGTCTCCATGCTCCAAATCCATTTTAAAGCCATTTCAAAGGCATTTTGCGCATACATGAAATGAACACATTTTTCTCCAAAACTATAACACATGCAAGCTTGTCCTGTTTGGTGGAGATGATATTTAATAAAATAAGTAGAAATCCACTAAAAGTTTTGTTTGGTTATCTTGCAATCCCGAGATAATCGTCTCCATGCTCCAAATCCATTTTAAAGCCATTTTTAAGGCATTTCGCGCATACATGAAATGAACACATTTTTCTCCAAAACTATAACAGATGCAAGCTTGTCCTGTTTGGTGGAGATGATATTTAATAAAATAAGTAGAAATCCACTAAAAGTTTTGTTTGGATATCTTGCAATCCCGAGATAATCGTCTCCATGCTCCAAATCCATTTTAAAGCCATTTTTAAGGCATTTCGCGCATACATGAAATTAACACATTTTTCTCCAAAACTATAACAGATGCAAGCTTGTCCTGTTTGGTGGAGATGATATTTAATAAAATAAGTAGAAATCCACTAAAAGTTTTGTTTGGTTATCTTGCAATCCCGAGATAATCGTCTCCATGCTCCAAATCCATTTTAAAGCCATTTCAAAGGCATTTTGCGCATACATGAAATGAACACATTTTTCTCCAAAACTATAACACATGCAAGCTTGTCCTGTTTGGTGGAGATGATATTTAATAAAATAAGTAGAAATCCACTAAAAGTTTTGTTTGGTTATCTTGCAATCCCGAGATAATCGTCTCCATGCTCCAAATCCATTTTAAAGCCATTTTTAAGGCATTTCGCGCATACATGAAATGAACACATTTTTCTCCAAAACTATAACAGATGCAAGCTTGTCCTGTTTGGTGGAGATGATATTTAATAAAATAAGTAGAAATCCACTAAAAGTTTTGTTTGGTTATCTTGCAATCCCGAGATAATCGTCTCCATGCTCCAAATCCATTTTAAAGCCATTTTTAAGGCATTTTGCGCATACATGAAATGAACACATTTTTCTCCAAAACTATAACAGATGCAAGCTTGTCCTGTTTGGTGGAGATGATATTTAATAAAATAAGTAGAAATCCACTAAAAGTTTTGTTTGGTTATCTTGCAATCCCGAGATAATCGTCTCCATGCTCCAAATCCATTTTAAAGCCATTTTTAAGGCATTTCGCGCATACATGAAATGAACACATTTTTCTCCAAAACTATAACAGATGCAAGCTTGTCCTGTTTGGTGGAGATGATATTTAATAAAATAAGTAGAAATCCACTAAAAGTTTTGTTTGGTTATATTGCAATCCCGAGATAATCGTCTCCATGCTCCAAATCCATTTTAAAGCCATTTTTAAGGCATTTCGCGCATACATGAAATGAACACATTTTTCTCCAAAACTATAACAGATGCAAGCTTGTCCTGTTTGGTGGAGATGATATTTAATAAAATAAGTAGAAATCCACTAAAAGTTTTGTTTGGTTATCTTGCAATCCCGAGATAATCGTCTCCATGCTCCAAATCCATTTTAAAGCCATTTTTAAGGCATTTCGCGCATACATGAAATGAACACATTTTTCTCCAAAACTATAACAGATGCAAGCTTGTCCTGTTTGGTGGAGATGATATTTAATAAAATAAGTAGAAATCCACTAAAAGTTTTGTTTGGTTATCTTGCAATCCCGAGATAATCGTCTCCATGCTCCAAATCCATTTTAAAGCCATTTTTAAGGCATTTCGCGCATACATGAAATGAACAGATTTTTCTCCAAAACTATAACAGATGCAAGCTTGTCCTGTTTGGTGGAGATGATATTTAATAAAATAAGTAGAAATCCACTAAAAGTTTTGTTTGGTTATCTTGCAATCCCGAGATAATCGCCTCCATGCTCCAAATCCATTTTAAAGCCATTTTTAAGGCATTTCGCGCATACATGAAATGAACACATTTTTCTCCAAAACTATAACAGATGCAAGCTTGTCCTGTTTGGTGGAGATGATATTTAATAAAATAAGTAGAAATCCACTAAAAGTTTTGTTTGGTTATCTTGCAATCCCGAGATAATCGTCTCCATGCTCCAAATCCATTTTAAAGCCATTTTTAAGGCATTTCGCGCATACATGAAATGAACACATTTTTCTCCAAAACTATAACAGATGCAAGCTTGTCCTGTTTGGTGGAGATGATATTTAATAAAATAAGTAGAAATCCACTAAAAGTTTTGTTTGGTTATCTTGCAATCCCGAGATAATCGTCTCCATGCTCCAAATCCATTTTAAAGCCATTTTTAAGGCATTTCGCGCATACATGAAATGAACACATTTTTCTCCAAAACTATAACAGATGCAAGCTTGTCCTGTTTGGTGGAGATGATATTTAATAAAATAAGTAGAAATCCACTAAAAGTTTTGTTTGGTTATCTTGCAATCCCGAGATAATCGTCTCCATGCTCCAAATCCATTTTAAAGCCATTTTTAAGGCATTTCGCGCATACATGAAATGAACACATTTTTCTCCAAAACTATAACAGATGCAAGCTTGTCCTGTTTGGTGGAGATGATATTTAATAAAATAAGTAGAAATCCACTAAAAGTTTTGTTTGGTTATCTTGCAATCCCGAGATAATCGTCTCCATGCTCCAAATCCATTTTAAAGCCATTTTTAAGGCATTTCGCGCATACATGAAATGAACACATTTTTCTCCAAAACTATAACACATGCAAGCTTGTCCTGTTTGGTGGAGATGATATTTAATAAAATAAGTAGAAATCCACTAAACGTTTTGTTTGGTTATCTTGCAATCCCGAGATAATCGTCTCCATGCTCCAAATCCATTTTAAAGCCATTTTTAAGGCATTTCGCGCATACATGAAATGAACACATTTTTCTCCAAAACTATAACAGATGCAAGCTTGTCCTGTTTGGTGGAGATGATATTTAATAAAATAAGTAGAAATCCACTAAAAGTTTTGTTTGGTTATCTTGCAATCCCGAGATAATCGTCTCCATGCTCCAAATCCATTTTAAAGCCATTTTTAAGGCATTTCGCGCATACATGAAATGAACACATTTTTCTCCAAAACTATAACAGATGCAAGCTTGTCCTGTTTGGTGGAGATGATATTTAATAAAATAAGTAGAAATCCACTAAAAGTTTTGTTTGGTTATCTTGCAATCCCGAGATAATCGTCTCCATGCTCCAAATCCATTTTAAAGCCATTTTTAAGGCATTTCGTGCATACATGAAATGAACACATTTTTCTCCAAAACTATAACAGATGCAAGCTTGTCCTGTTTGGTGGAGATAATATTTAATAAAATAAGTAGAAATCTACTAAAAGTTTCGTTTATTTATATTGCCATCCTGAGATAATCGTCTCCATGCTCCAAATCCATTTTAAAGCCATTTCAAAGGCATTTTGCGCATACATGAAATGAACACATTTTTCTCCAAAACTATAACAGATGCAAGCTTGTCCTGTTTGGTGGAGATGATATTTAATAAAATAAGTAGAAATCCACTAAAAGTTTTGTTTGGTTATCTTGCAATCTCGAGATAATCGTCTCCATGCTTCAAATGCTCTTAAAACCCATTTCTAAGGCATTTCGCGCATAAATGAAATGAACACATTTTTCTTTAAAACTATAACAGATGCAAGCTTGTCCTGTTTGGTGGAGATGATATTTAATAAAATAAGTAGAAATCCACTAAAAGTTTTGTTTGGTTATCTTGCAATCCCGAGATAATCGTCTCCATGCTCCAAATCCATTTTAAAGCCATTTTTAAGGCATTTCGCGCATACATGAAATGAACACATTTTTCTCCAAAACTATAACAGATGCAAGCTTGTCCTGTTTGGTGGAGATGATATTTAATAAAATAAGTAGAAATCCACTAAAAGTTTTGTTTGGTTATCTTGCAATCCCGAGATAATCGTCTCCATGCTCCAAATCCATTTTAAAGCCATTTTTAAGGCATTTCGCGCATACATGAAATAAACACATTTTTCTCCAAAACTATAACAGATGCAAGCTTGTCCTGTTTGGTGGAGATGATATTTAATAAAATAAGTAGAAATCCACTAAAAGTTTTGTTTGGTTATCTTGCAATCCCGAGATAATCGTCTCCATGCTCCAAATCCATTTTAAAGCCATTTTTAAGGCATTTCGCGCATACATGAAATGAACACATTTTTCTCCAAAACTATAACAGATGCAAGCTTGTCCTGTTTGGTGGAGATGATATTTAATAAAATAAGTAGAAATCCACTAAAAGTTTTGTTTGGTTATCTTGCAATCCCGAGATAATCGTCTCCATGCTCCAAATCCATTTTAAAGCCATTTTTAAGGCATTTCGCGCATACATGAAATGAACACATTTTTCTCCAAAACTATAACAGATGCAAGCTTGTCCTGTTTGGTGGAGATGATATTTAATAAAATAAGTAGAAATCCACTAAAAGTTTTGTTTGGTTATATTGCAATCTCGAGATAATCGTCTCCATGCTTCAAATGCTCTTAAAACCCATTTCTAAGGCATTTCGCGCATACATGAAATGAACACATTTTTCTCCAAAACTATAACAGATGCAAGCTTGTCCTGTTTGGTGGAGATGATATTTAATAAAATAAGTAGAAATCCACTAAAAGTTTTGTTTGGTTATCTTGCAATCCCGAGATAATCGTCTCCATGCTCCAAATCCATTTTAAAGCCATTTTTAAGGCATTTCGCGCATACATGAAATGAACACATTTTTCTCCAAAACTATAACAGATGCAAGCTTGTCCTGTTTGGTGGAGATGATATTTAATAAAATAAGTAGAAATCCACTAAAAGTTTTGTTTGGTTATCTTGCAATCTCGAGATAATCGTCTCCATGCTTCAAATGCTCTTAAAACCCATTTCTAAGGCATTTCGCGCATAAATGAAATGAACACATTTTTCTTTAAAACTATAACAGATGCAAGCTTGTCCTGTTTGGTGGAGATGATATTTAATAAAATAAGTAGAAATCCACTAAAAGTTTTGTTTGGTTATCTTGCAATCCCGAGATAATCGTCTCCATGCTCCAAATCCATTTTAAAGCCATTTTTAAGGCATTTCGCGCATACATGAAATGAACACATTTTTCTCCAAAACTATAACAGATGCAAGCTTGTCCTGTTTGGTGGAGATGATATTTAATAAAATAAGTAGAAATCCACTAAAAGTTTTGTTTGGTTATCTTGCAATCCCGAGATAATCGTCTCCATGCTCCAAATCCATTTTAAAGCCATTTTTAAGGCATTTCGCGCATACATGAAATAAACACATTTTTCTCCAAAACTATAACAGATGCAAGCTTGTCCTGTTTGGTGGAGATGATATTTAATAAAATAAGTAGAAATCCACTAAAAGTTTTGTTTGGTTATCTTGCAATCCCGAGATAATCGTCTCCATGCTCCAAATCCATTTTAAAGCCATTTTTAAGGCATTTCGCGCATACATGAAATGAACACATTTTTCTCCAAAACTATAACAGATGCAAGCTTGTCCTGTTTGGTGGAGATGATATTTAATAAAATAAGTAGAAATCCACTAAAAGTTTTGTTTGGTTATCTTGCAATCCCGAGATAATCGTCTCCATGCTCCAAATCCATTTTAAAGCCATTTTTAAGGCATTTCGCGCATACATGAAATGAACACATTTTTCTCCAAAACTATAACAGATGCAAGCTTGTCCTGTTTGGTGGAGATGATATTTAATAAAATAAGTAGAAATCCACTAAAAGTTTTGTTTGGTTATATTGCAATCCCGAGATAAAAGTCTCCATGCTCCAAATCCATTTTAAAGCCATTTTTAAGGCATTTCGCGCATACATGAAATGAACACATTTTTCTCCAAAACTATAACAGATGCAAGCTTGTCCTGTTTGGTGGAGATGATATTTAATAAAATAAGCAGAAATCCACTAAAAGTTTTGTTTGGTTATCTTGCAATCCCGAGATAATCGTCTCCATGCTCCAAATCCATTTTAAAGCCATTTTTAAGGCATTTCGCGCATACATGAAATGAACACATTTTTCTCCAAAACTATAACAGATGCAAGCTTGTCCTGTTTGGTGGAGATGATATTTAATAAAATAAGTAGAAATCCACTAAAAGTTTTGTTTGGTTATCTTGCAATCCCGAGATAATCGTCTCCATGCTCCAAATCCATTTTAAAGCCATTTTTAAGGCATTTCGCGCATACATGAAATGAACACATTTTTCTCCAAAACTATAACAGATGCAAGCTTGTCCTGTTTGGTGGAGATGATATTTAATAAAATAAATAGAAATCCACTAAAAGTTTTGTTTGGTTATCTTGCAATCCCGAGATAATCGTCTCCATGCTCCAAATCCATTTTAAAGCCATTTCAAAGGCATTTTGCGCATACATGAAATGAACACATTTTTCTCCAAAACTATAACACATGCAAGCTTGTCCTGTTTGGTGGAGATGATATTTAATAAAATAAGTAGAAATCCACTAAAAGTTTTGTTTGGTTATCTTGCAATCCCGAGATAATCGTCTCCATGCTCCAAATCCATTTTAAAGCCATTTTTAAGGCATTTCGCGCATACATGAAATGAACACATTTTTCTCCAAAACTATAACAGATGCAAGCTTGTCCTGTTTGGTGGAGATGATATTTAATAAAATAAGTAGAAATCCACTAAAAGTTTTTTTTTGTTATCTTGCAATCCCGAGATAATCGTCTCCATGCTCCAAATCCATTTTAAAGCCATTTTTAAGGCATTTCGCGCATACATGAAATGAACACATTTTTCTCCAAAACTATAACAGATGCAAGCTTGTCCTGTTTGGTGGAGATGATATTTAATAAAATAAGTAGAAATCCACTAAAAGTTTTGTTTGGTTATATTGCAATCCCGAGATAATCGTCTCCATGCTCCAAATCCATTTTAAAGCCATTTTTAAGGCATTTCGCGCATACATGAAATGAACACATTTTTCTCCAAAACTATAACAGATGCAAGCTTGTCCTGTTTGGTGGAGATGAAATTTAATAAAATAAGTAGAAATCCACTAAAAGTTTTGTTTGGTTATCTTGCAATCCCGAGATAATCGTCTCCATGCTCCAAATCCATTTTAAAGCCATTTTTAAGGCATTTCGCGCATACATGAAATGAACACATTTTTCTCCAAAACTATAACAGATGCAAGCTTGTCCTGTTTGGTGGAGATGATATTTAATAAAATAAGTAGAAATCCACTAAAAGTTTTGTTTGGTTATCTTGCAATCCCGAGATAATCGTCTCCATGCTCCAAATCCATTTTAAAGCCATTTTTAAGGCATTTCGCGCATACATGAAATGAACACATTTTTCTCCAAAACTATAACAGATGCAAGCTTGTCCTGTTTGGTGGAGATGATATTTAATAAAATAAGTAGAAATCCACTAAAAGTTTTGTTTGGTTATCTTGCAATCCCGAGATAATCGTCTCCATGCTCCAAATCCATTTTAAAGCCATTTTTAAGGCATTTCGCGCATACATGAAATGAACACATTTTTCTCCAAAACTATAACAGATGCAAGCTTGTCCTGTTTGGTGGAGATGATATTTAATAAAATAAGTAGAAATCCACTAAAAGTTTTGTTTGGTTATCTTGCAATCCCGAGATAATCGTCTCCATGCTCCAAATCCATTTTAAAGCCATTTTTAAGGCATTTCGCGCATACATGAAATGAACACATTTTTCTCCAAAACTATAACAGATGCAAGCTTGTCCTGTTTGGTGGAGATAATATTTAATAAAATAAGTAGAAACCTACTAAAAGTTTCGTTTGTTTATATTGCAATCCCGAGATAATCGTCTCCATGCTCCAAATCTATTTTAAAGCCATTTCAAAGGCGTTGTGCGCATAAATGAAATGATCACATTTTTCTCCAAAACTATAACAGATGCAAGCTTGTCCTGTTTGGAGGGGATGATATTTAATAAAATAATTAGAAATCCACTAAAAGTTTTATTTGGTTATCTTGCAATCCCAAGATAATCGTTTCCATGCTCCAAATCCATTTTAAAGCCATTTTTAAGGCATTTCGCGCATAAATGAAATGATCACATTTTTCTCCAAAACTATAACAGATGCAAGCTTGTCCTGTTTGGAGGGGATGATATTTAATAAAATAATTAGAAATCCACTAAAAGTTGTGTTTGGTTATCTTGCAATCCCGAGATAATCGTCTCCATGCTTCAAAACCATTTTAAAGCCATTTTAAGGCATTTCGCGCATACATGAAATGAACACATTTTTCTCCAAAACTATAACAGATGCAAGCTTGTCCTGTTTGGTGGAGATGATATTTAATAAAATAACTAGAAATCCACTAAAAGTTTTGTTTGGTTATATTGCAATCCCGATATAATCGTCTCCATGCTCCAAATCCATTTTAAAGCCATTTTTAAGGCATTTCGCGCATACATGAAATGAACACATTTTTCTCCAAAACTATAACAGATGCAAGCTTGTCCTGTTTGGTGGAGATGATATTTAATAAAATAAGTAGAAATCCACTAAAAGTTTTGTTTGGTTATCTTGCAATCCCGAGATAATCGTCTCCATGCTCCAAATCCATTTTAAAGCCATTTTTAAGGCATTTCGCGCATACATGAAATGAACACATTTTTCTCCAAAACTATAACAGATGCAAGCTTGTCCTGTTTGGTGGAGATGATATTTAATAAAATAAGTAGAAATCCACTAAAAGTTTTGTTTGGTTATCTTGCAATCCCGAGATAATCGTCTCCATGCTCCAAATCCATTTTAAAGCCATTTTTAAGGCATTTCGCGCATACATGAAATAAACACATTTTTCTCCAAAACTATAACAGATGCAAGCTTGTCCTGTTTGGTGGAGATGATATTTAATAAAATAAGTAGAAATCCACTAAAAGTTTTGTTTGGTTATCTTGCAATCCCGAGATAATCGTCTCCATGCTCCAAATCCATTTTAAAGCCATTTTTAAGGCATTTCGCGCATACATGAAATGAACACATTTTTCTCCAAAACTATAACAGATGCAAGCTTGTCCTGTTTGGTGGAGATGATATTTAATAAAATAAGTAGAAATCCACTAAAAGTTTTGTTTGGTTATCTTGCAATCCCGAGATAATCGTCTCCATGCTCCAAATCCATTTTAAAGCCATTTTTAAGGCATTTCGCGCATACATGAAATGAACACATTTTTCTCCAAAACTATAACAGATGCAAGCTTGTCCTGTTTGGTGGAGATGATATTTAATAAAATAAGCAGAAATCCACTAAAAGTTTTGTTTGGTTATCTTGCAATCCCGAGATAATCGTCTCCATGCTCCAAATCCATTTTAAAGCCATTTTTAAGGCATTTCGCGCATACATGAAATGAACACATTTTTCTCCAAAACTATAACAGATGCAAGCTTGTCCTGTTTGGTGGAGATGATATTTAATAAAATAAGTAGAAATCCACTAAAAGTTTTGTTTGGTTATCTTGCAATCCCGAGATAATCGTCTCCATGCTCCAAATCCATTTTAAAGCCATTTTTAAGGCATTTCGCGCATACATGAAATGAACACATTTTTCTCCAAAACTATAACAGATGCAAGCTTGTCCTGTTTGGTGGAGATGATATTTAATAAAATAAATAGAAATCCACTAAAAGTTTTGTTTGGTTATCTTGCAATCCCGAGATAATCGTCTCCATGCTCCAAATCCATTTTAAAGCCATTTCAAAGGCATTTTGCGCATACATGAAATGATTACATTTTTCTCCAAAACTATAACACATGCAAGCTTGTCCTGTTTGGTGGAGATGATATTTAATAAAATAAGTAGAAATCCACTAAAAGTTTTGTTTGGTTATCTTGCAATCCCGAGATAATCGTCTCCATGCTCCAAATCCATTTTAAAGCCATTTTTAAGGCATTTCGCGCATACATGAAATGAACACATTTTTCTCCAAAACTATAACAGATGCAAGCTTGTCCTGTTTGGTGGAGATGATATTTAATAAAATAAGTAGAAATCCACTAAAAGTTTTTTTTGGTTATCTTGCAATCCCGAGATAATCGTCTCCATGCTCCAAATCCATTTTAAAGCCATTTTTAAGGCATTTCGCGCATACATGAAATGAACACATTTTTCTCCAAAACTATAACAGATGCAAGCTTGTCCTGTTTGGTGGAGATGATATTTAATAAAATAAGTAGAAATCCACTAAAAGTTTTGTTTGGTTATATTGCAATCCCGAGATAATCGTCTCCATGCTCCAAATCCATTTTAAAGCCATTTTTAAGGCATTTCGCGCATACATGAAATGAACACATTTTTCTCCAAAACTATAACAGATGCAAGCTTGTCCTGTTTGGTGGAGATGAAATTTAATAAAATAAGTAGAAATCCACTAAAAGTTTTGTTTGGTTATCTTGCAATCCCGAGATAATCGTCTCCATGCTCCAAATCCATTTTAAAGCCATTTTTAAGGCATTTCGCGCATACATGAAATGAACACATTTTTCTCCAAAACTATAACAGATGCAAGCTTGTCCTGTTTGGTGGAGATGATATTTAATAAAATAAGTAGAAATCCACTAAAAGTTTTGTTTGGTTATCTTGCAATCCCGAGATAATCGTCTCCATGCTCCAAATCCATTTTAAAGCCATTTTTAAGGCATTTCGCGCATACATGAAATGAACACATTTTTCTCCAAAACTATAACAGATGCAAGCTTGTCCTGTTTGGTGGACATGATATTTAATAAAATAAGTAGAAATCCACTAAAAGTTTTGTTTGGTTATCTTGCAATCCCGAGATAATCGTCTCCATGCTCCAAATCCATTTTAAAGCCATTTTTAAGGCATTTCGCGCATACATGAAATGAACACATTTTTCTCCAAAACTATAACAGATGCAAGCTTGTCCTGTTTGGTGGAGATGATATTTAATAAAATAAGTAGAAATCCACTAAAAGTTTTGTTTGGTTATCTTGCAATCCCGAGATAATCGTCTCCATGCTCCAAATCCATTTTAAAGCCATTTTTAAGGCATTTCGCGCATACATGAAATGAACACATTTTTCTCCAAAACTATAACAGATGCAAGCTTGTCCTGTTTGGTGGAGATAATATTTAATAAAATAAGTAGAAACCTACTAAAAGTTTCGTTTGTTTATATTGCAATCCCGAGATAATCGTCTCCATGCTCCAAATCTATTTTAAAGCCATTTCAAAGGCGTTGTGCGCATAAATGAAATGATCACATTTTTCTCCAAAACTATAACAGATGCAAGCTTGTCCTGTTTGGAGGGGATGATATTTAATAAAATAATTAGAAATCCACTAAAAGTTTTATTTGGTTATCTTGCAATCCCAAGATAATCGTTTCCATGCTCCAAATCCATTTTAAAGCCATTTTTAAGGCATTTCGCGCATAAATGAAATGATCACATTTTTCTCCAAAACTATAACAGATGCAAGCTTGTCCTGTTTGGAGGGGATGATATTTAATAAAATAATTAGAAATCCACTAAAAGTTGTGTTTGGTTATCTTGCAATCCCGAGATAATCGTCTCCATGCTTCAAAACCATTTTAAAGCCATTTTAAGGCATTTCGCGCATACATGAAATGAACACATTTTTCTCCAAAACTATAACAGATGCAAGCTTGTCCTGTTTGGTGGAGATGATATTTAATAAAATAAGTAGAAATCCACTAAAAGTTTTGTTTGGTTATATTGCAATCCCGAGATAATCGTCTCCATGCTCCAAATCCATTTTAAAGCCATTTTTAAGGCATTTCGCGCATACATGAAATGAACACATTTTTCTCCAAAACTATAACAGATGCAAGCTTGTCCTGTTTGGTGGAGATGATATTTAATAAAATAAGTAGAAATCCACTAAAAGTTTTGTTTGGTTATCTTGCAATCCCGAGATAATCGTCTCCATGCTCCAAATCCATTTTAAAGCCATTTTTAAGGCATTTCGCGCATACATGAAATGAACACATTTTTCTCCAAAACTATAACAGATGCAAGCTTGTCCTGTTTGGTGGAGATGATATTTAATAAAATAAGTAGAAATCCACTAAAAGTTTTGTTTGGTTATCTTGCAATCCCGAGATAATCGTCTCCATGCTCCAAATCCATTTTAAAGCCATTTTTAAGGCATTTCGCGCATACATGAAATAAACACATTTTTCTCCAAAACTATAACAGATGCAAGCTTGTCCTGTTTGGTGGAGATGATATTTAATAAAATAAGTAGAAATCCACTAAAAGTTTTGTTTGGTTATCTTGCAATCCCGAGATAATCGTCTCCATGCTCCAAATCCATTTTAAAGCCATTTTTAAGGCATTTCGCGCATACATGAAATGAACACATTTTTCTCCAAAACTATAACAGATGCAAGCTTGTCCTGTTTGGTGGAGATGATATTTAATAAAATAAGTAGAAATCCACTAAAAGTTTTGTTTGGTTATCTTGCAATCCCGAGATAATCGTCTCCATGCTCCAAATCCATTTTAAAGCCATTTTTAAGGCATTTCGCGCATACATGAAATGAACACATTTTTCTCCAAAACTATAACAGATGCAAGCTTGTCCTGTTTGGTGGAGATGATATTTAATAAAATAAGTAGAAATCCACTAAAAGTTTTGTTTGGTTATATTGCAATCTCGAGATAATCGTCTCCATGCTTCATATGCTCTTAAAACCCATTTCTAAGGCATTTCGCGCATACATGAAATGAACACATTTTTCTCCAAAACTATAACAGATGCAAGCTTGTCCTGTTTGGTGGAGATGATATTTAATAAAATAAGTAGAAATCCACTAAAAGTTTTGTTTGGTTATCTTGCAATCCCGAGATAATCGTCTCCATGCTCCAAATCCATTTTAAAGCCATTTTTAAGGCATTTCGCGCATACATGAAATGAACACATTTTTCTCCAAAACTATAACAGATGCAAGCTTGTCCTGTTTGGTGGAGATGATATTTAATAAAATAAGTAGAAATCCACTAAAAGTTTTGTTTGGTTATCTTGCAATCTCGAGATAATCGTCTCCATGCTTCAAATGCTCTTAAAACCCATTTCTAAGGCATTTCGCGCATAAATGAAATGAACACATTTTTCTTTAAAACTATAACAGATGCAAGCTTGTCCTGTTTGGTGGAGATGATATTTAATAAAATAAGTAGAAATCCACTAAAAGTTTTGTTTGGTTATCTTGCAATCCCGAGATAATCGTCTCCATGCTCCAAATCCATTTTAAAGCCATTTTTAAGGCATTTCGCGCATACATGAAATGAACACATTTTTCTCCAAAACTATAACAGATGCAAGCTTGTCCTGTTTGGTGGAGATGATATTTAATAAAATAAGTAGAAATCCACTAAAAGTTTTGTTTGGTTATCTTGCAATCCCGAGATAATCGTCTCCATGCTCCAAATCCATTTTAAAGCCATTTTTAAGGCATTTCGCGCATACATGAAATGAACACATTTTTCTCCAAAACTATAACAGATGCAAGCTTGTCCTGTTTGGTGGAGATGATATTTAATAAAATAAGCAGAAATCCACTAAAAGTTTTGTTTGGTTATCTTGCAATCCCGAGATAATCGTCTCCATGCTCCAAATCCATTTTAAAGCCATTTTTAAGGCATTTCGCGCATACATGAAATGAACACATTTTTCTCCAAAACTATAACAGATGCAAGCTTGTCCTGTTTGGTGGAGATGATATTTAATAAAATAAGTAGAAATCCACTAAAAGTTTTGTTTGGTTATCTTGCAATCCCGAGATAATCGTCTCCATGCTCCAAATCCATTTTAAAGCCATTTTTAAGGCATTTCGCGCATACATGAAATGAACACATTTTTCTCCAAAACTATAACAGATGCAAGCTTGTCCTGTTTGGTGGAGATGATATTTAATAAAATAAATAGAAATCCACTAAAAGTTTTGTTTGGTTATCTTGCAATCCCGAGATAATCGTCTCCATGCTCCAAATCCATTTTAAAGCCATTTCAAAGGCATTTTGCGCATACATGAAATGAACACATTTTTCTCCAAAACTATAACACATGCAAGCTTGTCCTGTTTGGTGGAGATGATATTTAATAAAATAAGTAGAAATCCACTAAAAGTTTTGTTTGGTTATCTTGCAATCCCGAGATAATCGTCTCCATGCTCCAAATCCATTTTAAAGCCATTTTTAAGGCATTTCGCGCATACATGAAATGAACACATTTTTCTCCAAAACTATAACAGATGCAAGCTTGTCCTGTTTGGTGGAGATGATATTTAATAAAATAAGTAGAAATCCACTAAAAGTTTTTTTTGGTTATCTTGCAATCCCGAGATAATCGTCTCCATGCTCCAAATCCATTTTAAAGCCATTTCAAAGGCATTTTGCGCATACATGAAATGAACACATTTTTCTCCAAAACTATAACAGATGCAAGCTTGTCCTGTTTGGTGGAGATGATATTTAATAAAATAAGTAGAAATCCACTAAAAGTTTTGTTTGGTTATCTTGCAATCTCGAGATAATCGTCTCCATGCTTCAAATGCTCTTAAAACCCATTTCTAAGGCATTTCGCGCATAAATGAAATGAACACATTTTTCTTTAAAACTATAACAGATGCAAGCTTGTCCTGTTTGGTGGAGATGATATTTAATAAAATAAGTAGAAATCCACTAAAAGTTTTGTTTGGTTATCTTGCAATCCCGAGATAATCGTCTCCATGCTCCAAATCCATTTTAAAGCCATTTTTAAGGCATTTCGCGCATACATGAAATGAACACATTTTTCTCCAAAACTATAACAGATGCAAGCTTGTCCTGTTTGGTGGAGATGATATTTAATAAAATAAGTAGAAATCCACTAAAAGTTTTGTTTGGTTATCTTGCAATCCCGAGATAATCGTCTCCATGCTCCAAATCCATTTTAAAGCCATTTTTAAGGCATTTCGCGCATACATGAAATAAACACATTTTTCTCCAAAACTATAACAGATGCAAGCTTGTCCTGTTTGGTGGAGATGATATTTAATAAAATAAGTAGAAATCCACTAAAAGTTTTGTTTGGTTATCTTGCAATCCCGAGATAATCGTCTCCATGCTCCAAATCCATTTTAAAGCCATTTTTAAGGCATTTCGCGCATACATGAAATGAACACATTTTTCTCCAAAACTATAACAGATGCAAGCTTGTCCTGTTTGGTGGAGATGATATTTAATAAAATAAGTAGAAATCCACTAAAAGTTTTGTTTGGTTATCTTGCAATCCCGAGATAATCGTCTCCATGCTCCAAATCCATTTTAAAGCCATTTTTAAGGCATTTCGCGCATACATGAAATGAACACATTTTTCTCCAAAACTATAACAGATGCAAGCTTGTCCTGTTTGGTGGAGATGATATTTAATAAAATAAGTAGAAATCCACTAAAAGTTTTGTTTGGTTATATTGCAATCTCGAGATAATCGTCTCCATGCTTCAAATGCTCTTAAAACCCATTTCTAAGGCATTTCGCGCATACATGAAATGAACACATTTTTCTCCAAAACTATAACAGATGCAAGCTTGTCCTGTTTGGTGGAGATGATATTTAATAAAATAAGTAGAAATCCACTAAAAGTTTTGTTTGGTTATCTTGCAATCCCGAGATAATCGTCTCCATGCTCCAAATCCATTTTAAAGCCATTTTTAAGGCATTTCGCGCATACATGAAATGAACACATTTTTCTCCAAAACTATAACAGATGCAAGCTTGTCCTGTTTGGTGGAGATGATATTTAATAAAATAAGTAGAAATCCACTAAAAGTTTTGTTTGGTTATCTTGCAATCTCGAGATAATCGTCTCCATGCTTCAAATGCTCTTAAAACCCATTTCTAAGGCATTTCGCGCATAAATGAAATGAACACATTTTTCTTTAAAACTATAACAGATGCAAGCTTGTCCTGTTTGGTGGAGATGATATTTAATAAAATAAGTAGAAATCCACTAAAAGTTTTGTTTGGTTATCTTGCAATCCCGAGATAATCGTCTCCATGCTCCAAATCCATTTTAAAGCCATTTTTAAGGCATTTCGCGCATACATGAAATAAACACATTTTTCTCCAAAACTATAACAGATGCAAGCTTGTCCTGTTTGGTGGAGATGATATTTAATAAAATAAGTAGAAATCCACTAAAAGTTTTGTTTGGTTATCTTGCAATCCCGAGATAATCGTCTCCATGCTCCAAATCCATTTTAAAGCCATTTTTAAGGCATTTCGCGCATACATGAAATGAACACATTTTTCTCCAAAACTATAACAGATAAAAGCTTGTCCTGTTTGGTGGAGATGATATTTAATAAAATAAGTAGAAATCCACTAAAAGTTTTGTTTGGTTATCTTGCAATCCCGAGATAATCGTCTCCATGCTCCAAATCCATTTTAAAGCCATTTCAAAGGCATTTTGCGCATACATGAAATGAACACATTTTTCTCCAAAACTATAACAGATGCAAGCTTGTCCTGTTTGGTGGAGATGATATTTAATAAAATAAGTAGAAATCCACTAAAAGTTTTGTTTGGTTATCTTGCAATCTCGAGATAATCGTCTCCATGCTTCAAATGCTCTTAAAACCCATTTCTAAGGCATTTCGCGCATAAATGAAATGAACACATTTTTCTTTAAAACTATAACAGATGCAAGCTTGTCCTGTTTGGTGGAGATGATATTTAATAAAATAAGTAGAAATCCACTAAAAGTTTTGTTTGGTTATCTTGCAATCCCGAGATAATCGTCTCCATGCTCCAAATCCATTTTAAAGCCATTTTTAAGGCATTTCGCGCATACATGAAATGAACACATTTTTCTCCAAAACTATAACAGATGCAAGCTTGTCCTGTTTGGTGGAGATGATATTTAATAAAATAAGTAGAAATCCACTAAAAGTTTTGTTTGGTTATCTTGCAATCCCGAGATAATCGTCTCCATGCTCCAAATCCATTTTAAAGCCATTTTTAAGGCATTTCGCGCATACATGAAATAAACACATTTTTCTCCAAAACTATAACAGATGCAAGCTTGTCCTGTTTGGTGGAGATGATATTTAATAAAATAAGTAGAAATCTACTAAAAGTTTTGTTTGGTTATCTTGCAATCCCGAGATAATCGTCTCCATGCTCCAAATCCATTTTAAAGCCATTTTTAAGGCATTTCGCGCATACATGAAATGAACACATTTTTCTCCAAAACTATAACAGATGCAAGCTTGTCCTGTTTGGTGGAGATGATATTTAATAAAATAAGTAGAAATCCACTAAAAGTTTTGTTTGGTTATCTTGCAATCCCGAGATAATCGTCTCCATGCTCCAAATCCATTTTAAAGCCATTTTTAAGGCATTTCGCGCATACATGAAATGAACACATTTTTCTCCAAAACTATAACAGATGCAAGCTTGTCCTGTTTGGTGGAGATGATATTTAATAAAATAAGTAGAAATCCACTAAAAGTTTTGTTTGGTTATATTGCAATCTCGAGATAATCGTCTCCATGCTTCAAATGCTCTTAAAACCCATTTCTAAGGCATTTCGCGCATACATGAAATGAACACATTTTTCTCCAAAACTATAACAGATGCAAGCTTGTCCTGTTTGGTGGAGATGATATTTAATAAAATAAGTAGAAATCCACTAAAAGTTTTGTTTGGTTATCTTGCAATCCCGAGATAATCGTCTCCATGCTCCAAATCCATTTTAAAGCCATTTTTAAGGCATTTCGCGCATACATGAAATGAACACATTTTTCTCCAAAACTATAACAGATGCAAGCTTGTCCTGTTTGGTGGAGATGATATTTAATAAAATAAGTAGAAATCCACTAAAAGTTTTGTTTGGTTATCTTGCAATCTCGAGATAATCGTCTCCATGCTTCAAATGCTCTTAAAACCCATTTCTAAGGCATTTCGCGCATAAATGAAATGAACACATTTTTCTTTAAAACTATAACAGATGCAAGCTTGTCCTGTTTGGTGGAGATGATATTTAATAAAATAAGTAGAAATCCACTAAAAGTTTTGTTTGGTTATCTTGCAATCCCGAGATAATCGTCTCCATGCTCCAAATCCATTTTAAAGCCATTTTTAAGGCATTTCGCGCATACATGAAATAAACACATTTTTCTCCAAAACTATAACAGATGCAAGCTTGTCCTGTTTGGTGGAGATGATATTTAATAAAATAAGTAGAAATCCACTAAAAGTTTTGTTTGGTTATCTTGCAATCCCGAGATAATCGTCTCCATGCTCCAAATCCATTTTAAAGCCATTTTTAAGGCATTTCGCGCATACATGAAATGAACACATTTTTCTCCAAAACTATAACAGATGCAAGCTTGTCCTGTTTGGTGGAGATGATATTTAATAAAATAAGTAGAAATCCACTAAAAGTTTTGTTTGGTTATCTTGCAATCCCGAGATAATCGTCTCCATGCTCCAAATCCATTTTAAAGCCATTTCAAAGGCATTTTGCGCATACATGAAATGAACACATTTTTCTCCAAAACTATAACAGATGCAAGCTTGTCCTGTTTGGTGGAGATGATATTTAATAAAATAAGTAGAAATCCACTAAAAGTTTTGTTTGGTTATCTTGCAATCCCGAGATAATCGTCTCCATGCTCCAAATCCATTTTAAAGCCATTTTTAAGGCATTTCGTGCATACATGAAATGAACACATTTTTCTCCAAAACTATAACAGATGCAAGCTTGTCCTGTTTGGTGGAGATAATATTTAATAAAATAAGTAGAAATCTACTAAAAGTTTCGTTTGTTTATATTGCCATCCTGAGATAATCGTCTCCATGCTCCAAATCCATTTTAAAGCCATTTCAAAGGCATTTTGCGCATACATGAAATGAACACATTTTTCTCCAAAACTATAACACATGCAAGCTTGTCCTGTTTGGTGGAGATGATATTTAATAAAATAAGTAGAAATCCACTAAAAGTTTTGTTTGGTTATCTTGCAATCCCGAGATAATCGTCTCCATGCTCCAAATCCATTTTAAAGCCATTTTTAAGGCATTTCGCGCATACATGAAATGAACACATTTTTCTCCAAAACTATAACAGATGCAAGCTTGTCCTGTTTGGTGGAGATGATATTTAATAAAATAAGTAGAAATCCACTAAAAGTTTTGTTTGGTTATATTGCAATCCCGAGATAATCGTCTCCATGCTCCAAATCCATTTTAAAGCCATTTTTAAGGCATTTCGCGCATACATGAAATGAACACATTTTTATCCAAAACTATAACAGATGCAAGCTTGTCCTGTTTGGTGGAGATGATATTTAATAAAATAAGTAGAAATCCACTAAAAGTTTTGTTTGGTTATCTTGCAATCCCGAGATAATCGTCTCCATGCTCCAAATCCATTTTAAAGCCATTTTTAAGGCATTTCGCGCATACATGAAATGAACACATTTTTCTCCAAAACTATAACAGATGCAAGCTTGTCCTGTTTGGTGGAGATGATATTTAATAAAATAAGTAGAAATCCACTAAAAGTTTTGTTTGGTTATCTTGCAATCCCGAGATAATCGTCTCCATGCTCCAAATCCATTTTAAAGCCATTTTTAAGGCATTTCGCGCATACATGAAATGAACACATTTTTCTCCAAAACTATAACAGATGCAAGCTTGTCCTGTTTGGTGGAGATGATATTTAATAAAATAAGTAGAAATCCACTAAAAGTTTTGTTTGGTTATCTTGCAATCCCGAGATAATCGTCTCCATGCTATAAAATCCATTTTAAAGCCATTTTTAAGGCATTTCGCGCAAACATGAAATGAACACATTTTTCTCCAAAACTATAACAGATGCAAGCTTGTCCTGTTTGGTGGAGATGATATTTAATAAAATAAGTAGAAATCCACTAAAAGTTTTGTTTGGTTATCTTGCAATCCCGAGATAATCGTCTCCATGCTCCAAATCCATTTTAAAGCCATTTTTAAGGCATTTCGCGCATACATGAAATGAACACATTTTTCTCCAAAACTATAACAGATGCAAGCTTGTCCTGTTTGGTGGAGATAATATTTAATAAAATAAGTAGAAATCTACTAAAAGTTTCGTTTGTTTATATTGCCATCCTGAGATAATCGTCTCCATGCTCCAAATCCATTTTAAAGCCATTTCAAAGGCATTTTGCGCATACATGAAATGAACACATTTTTCTCCAAAACTATAACACATGCAAGCTTGTCCTGTTTGGTGGAGATGATATTTAATAAAATAAGTAGAAATCCACTAAAAGTTTTGTTTGGTTATCTTGCAATCCCGAGATAATCGTCTCCATGCTCCAAATCCATTTTAAAGCCATTTTTAAGGCATTTCGCGCATACATGAAATGAACACATTTTTCTCCAAAACTATAACAGATGCAAGCTTGTCCTGTTTGGTGGAGATGATATTTAATAAAATAAGTAGAAATCCACTAAAAGTTTTGTTTGGTTATCTTGCAATCCCGAAATAATTGTCTCCATGCTCCAAATCCATTTTAAAGCCATTTTTAAGGCATTTCGCGCATACATGAAATGAACACATTTTTCTCCAAAACTATAACAGATGCAAGCTTGTCCTGTTTGGTGGAGATGATATTTAATAAAATAAGTAGAAATCCACTAAAAGTTTTGTTTGGTTATCTTGCAATCCCGAGATAATCGTCTCCATGCTCCAAATCCATTTTAAAGCCATTTTTAAGGCATTTCGCGCATACATGAAATGAACACATTTTTCTCCAAAACTATAACAGATGCAAGCTTGTCCTGTTTGGTGGAGATGATATTTAATAAAATAAGTAGAAATCCACTAAAAGTTTTGTTTGGTTATCTTGCAATCCCGAGATAATCGTCTCCATGCTCCAAATCCATTTTAAAGCCATTTTTAAGGCATTTCGCGCATACATGAAATGAACACATTTTTCTCCAAAACTATAACAGATGCAAGCTTGTCCTGTTTGGTGGAGATGATATTTAATAAAATAAGTAGAAATCCACTAAAAGTTTTGTTTGGTTATCTTGCAATCCCGAGATAATCGTCTCCATGCTCCAAATCCATTTTAAAGCCATTTTTAAGGCATTTCGCGCATACATGAAATGAACACATTTTTCTCCAAAACTATAACAGATGCAAGCTTGTCCTGTTTGGTGGAGATGATATTTAATAAAATAAGTAGAAATCCACTAAAAGTTTTGTTTGGTTATCTTGCAATCCCGAGATAATCGTCTCCATGCTCCAAATCCATTTTAAAGCCATTTTTAAGGCATTTCGCGCATACATGAAATGAACACATTTTTCTCCAAAACTATAACAGATGCAAGCTTGTCCTGTTTGGTGGAGATGATATTTAATAAAATAAGTAGAAATCCACTAAAAGTTTTGTTTGGTTATCTTGCAATCCCGAGATAATCGTCTCCATGCTCCAAATCCATTTTAAAGCCATTTTTAAGGCATTTCGCGCATACATGAAATGAACACATTTTTCTCCAAAACTATAACAGATGCAAGCTTGTCCTGTTTGGTGGAGATGATATTTAATAAAATAAGTAGAAATCCACTAAAAGTTTTGTTTGGTTATCTTGCAATCCCGAGATAATCGTCTCCATGCTCCAAATCCATTTTAAAGCCATTTTTAAGGCATTTCGCGCATACATGAAATGAACACATTTTTCTCCAAAACTATAACAGATGCAAGCTTTTCCTGTTTGGTGGAGATAATATTTAATAAAATAAGTAGAAATCTACTAAAAGTTTCGTTTGTTTATATTGCCATCCTGAGATAATCGTCTCCATGCTCCAAATCCATTTTAAAGCCATTTCAAAGGCATTTTGCGCATACATGAAATGAACACATTTTTCTCCAAAACTATAACACATGCAAGCTTGTCCTGTTTGGTGGAGATGATATTTAATAAAATAAGTAGAAATCCACTAAAAGTTTTGTTTGGTTATCTTGCAATCCCGAGATAATCGTCTCCATGCTCCAAATCCATTTTAAAGCCATTTTTAAGGCATTTCGCGCATACATGAAATGAACACATTTTTCTCCAAAACTATAACAGATGCAAGCTTGTCCTGTTTGGTGGAGATGATATTTAATAAAATAAGTAGAAATCCACTAAAAGTTTTGTTTGGTTATCTTGCAATCCCGAGATAATCGTCTCCATGCTCCAAATCCATTTTAAAGCCATTTTTAAGGCATTTCGCGCATACATGAAATGAACACATTTTTCTCCAAAACTATAACAGATGCAAGCTTGTCCTGTTTGGTGGAGATGATATTTAATAAAATAAGTAGAAATCCACTAAAAGTTTTGTTTGGTTATCTTGCAATCCCGAGATAATCGTCTCCATGCTCCAAATCCATTTTAAAGCCATTTTTAAGGCATTTCGCGCATACATGAAATGAACACATTTTTCTCCAAAACTATAACAGATGCAAGCTTGTCCTGTTTGGTGGAGATGATATTTAATAAAATAAGTAGAAATCCACTAAAAGTTTTGTTTGGTTATCTTGCAATCCCGAGATAATCGTCTCCATGCTCCAAATCCATTTTAAAGCCATTTTTAAGGCATTTCGCGCATACATGAAATGAACACATTTTTCTTCAAAACTGTAACAGATGCAAGCTTGTCCTGTTTGGTGGAGATGATATTTAATAAAATAAGTAGAAATCCACTAAAAGTTTTGTTTGGTTATCTTGCAATCCCGAGATATTCGTCTCCATGCTCCAAATCCATTTTAAAGCCATTTTTAAGGCATTTCGCGCATACATGAAATGAACACATTTTTCTCCAAAACTATAACAGATGCAAGCTTTTCCTGTTTGGTGGAGATAATATTTAATAAAATAAGTAGAAATCTACTAAAAGTTTCGTTTGTTTATATTGCCATCCTGAGATAATCGTCTCCATGCTCCAAATCCATTTTAAAGCCATTTCAAAGGCATTTTGCGCATACATGAAATGAACACATTTTTCTCCAAAACTATAACACATGCAAGCTTGTCCTGTTTGGTGGAGATGATATTTAATAAAATAAGTAGAAATCCACTAAAAGTTTTGTTTGGTTATCTTGCAATCCCGAGATAATCGTCTCCATGCTCCAAATCCATTTTAAAGCCATTTTTAAGGCATTTCGCGCATACATGAAATGAACACATTTTTCTCCAAAACTATAACAGATGCAAGCTTGTCCTGTTTGGTGGAGATGATATTTAATAAAATAAGTAGAAATCCACTAAAAGTTTTGTTTGGTTATCTTGCAATCCCGAAATAATCGTCTCCATGCTCCAAATCCATTTTAAAGCCATTTTTAAGGCATTTCGCGCATACATGAAATGAACACATTTTTCTCCAAAACTATAACAGATGCAAGCTTGTCCTGTTTGGTGGAGATGATATTTAATAAAATAAGTAGAAATCCACTAAAAGTTTTGTTTGGTTATCTTGCAATCCCGAGATAATCGTCTCCATGCTCCAAATCCATTTTAAAGCCATTTTTAAGGCATTTCGCGCATACATGAAATGAACACATTTTTCTCCAAAACTATAACAGATGCAAGCTTGTCCTGTTTGGTGGAGATGATATTTAATAAAATAAGTAGAAATCCACTAAAAGTTTTGTTTGGTTATCTTGCAATCCCGAGATAATCGTCTCCATGCTCCAAATCCATTTTAAAGCCATTTTTAAGGCATTTCGCGCATACATGAAATGAACACATTTTTCTCCAAAACTATAACAGATGCAAGCTTGTCCTGTTTGGTGGAGATGATATTTAATAAAATAAGTAGAAATCCACTAAAAGTTTTGTTTGGTTATCTTGCAATCCCGAGATAATCGTCTCCATGCTCCAAATCCATTTTAAAGCCATTTTTAAAGCATTTCGCGCATACATGAAATGAACACATTTTTCTCCAAAACTATAACAGATGCAAGCTTGTCCTGTTTGGTGGAGATAATATTTAATAAAATAAGTAGAAATCTACTAAACGTTTCGTTTATTTATATTGCCATCCTGAGATAATCGTCTCCATGCTCCAAATCCATTTTAAAGCCATTTCAAAGGCATTTTGCGCATACATGAAATGAACACATTTTTCTCCAAAACTATAACACATGCAAGCTTGTCCTGTTTGGTGGAGATGATATTTAATAAAATAAGTAGAAATCCACTAAAAGTTTTGTTTGGTTATCTTGCAATCCCGAGATAATCGTCTCCATGCTCCAAATCCATTTTAAAGCCATTTTTAAGGCATTTCGCGCATACATGAAATGAACACATTTTTCTCCAAAACTATAACAGATGCAAGCTTGTCCTGTTTGGTGGAGATGATATTTAATAAAATAAGTAGAAATCCACTAAAAGTTTTGTTTGGTTATCTTGCAATCCCGAGATAATCGTCTCCATGCTCCAAATCCATTTTAAAGCCATTTTTAAGGCATTTCGCGCATACATGAAATGAACACATTTTTCTCCAAAACTATAACAGATGCAAGCTTGTCCTGTTTGGTGGAGATAATATTTAATAAAATAAGTAGAAATCTACTAAAAGTTTCGTTTGCTTATATTGCCATCCTGAGATAATCGTCTCCATGCTCCAAATCCATTTTAAAGCCATTTCAAAGGCATTTTGCGCATACATGAAATGAACACATTTTTCTCCAAAACTATAACACATGCAAGCTTGTCCTGTTTGGTGGAGATGATATTTAATAAAATAAGTAGAAATCCACTAAACGTTTTGTTTGGTTATCTTGCAATCCCGAGATAATCGTCTCCATGCTCCAAATCCATTTTAAAGCCATTTTTAAGGCATTTCGCGCATACATGAAATAAACACATTTTTCTCCAAAACTATAACAGATGCAAGCTTGTCCTGTTTGGTGGAGATGATATTTAATAAAATGAGTAGAAATCCACTAAAAGTTTTGTTTGGTTATCTTGCAATCCCGAGATAATCGTCTCTATGCTCCAAATCCATTTTAAAGCCTGTTTTAAGGCATTTTGCGCATACATGAAATGAACACATTTTTCTCCAAAACTATAACAGATGCAAGCTTGTCCTGTTTGGTGGAGATGATATTTAATAAAATAAGTAGAAATCCACTAAAAGTTTTGTTTGGTTATCTTGCAATCCCGAGATAATCGTCTCCATGCTCCAAATCCATTTTAAAGCCATTTTTAAGGCATTTCGCGCATACATGAAATGAACACATTTTTCTCCAAAACTCTAACAGATGCAAGCTTGTCCTGTTTGGTGGAGATGATATTTAATAAAATAAGTAGAAATCCACTAAAAGTTTTGTTTGGTTATATTGCAATCCCGAGATAATCGTCTCCATGCTCCAAATCCATTTTAAAGCCATTTTTAAGGCATTTCGCGCATACATGAAATGAACACATTTTTCTCCAAAACTATAACAGATGCAAGCTTGTCCTGTTTGGTGGAGATGATATTTAATAAAATAAGTAGAAATCCACTAAAAGTTTTGTTTGTTTATCTTGCAATCCCGAGATAATCGTCTCCATGCTCCAAATCCATTTTAAAGCCATTTTTAAGGCATTTCGCGCATACATGAAATGAACACATTTTTCTCCAAAACTATAACAGATGCAAGCTTGTCCTGTTTGGTGGAGATGATATTTAATAAAATAAGTAGAAATCCACTAAAAGTTTTGTTTGGTTATCTTGCAATCCCGAGATAATCGTCTCCATGCTCCAAATCCATTTTAAAGCCATTTTTAAGGCATTTCGCGCATACATGAAATAAACACATTTTTCTCCAAAACTATAACAGATGCAAGCTTGTCCTGTTTGGTGGAGATGATATTTAATAAAATAAGTAGAAATCCACTAAAAGTTTTGTTTGGTTATCTTGCAATCCCGAGATAATCGTCTCCATGCTCCAAATCCATTTTAAAGCCATTTTTAAGGCATTTCGCGCATACATGAAATGAACACATTTTTCTCCAAAACTATAACAGATGCAAGCTTGTCCTGTTTGGTGGAGATGATATTTAATAAAATAAGTAGAAATCCACTAAAAGTTTTGTTTGGTTATCTTGCAATCCCGAGATAATCGTCTCCATGCTCCAAATCCATTTTAAAGCCATTTTTAAGGCATTTCGCGCATACATGAAATGAACACATTTTTCTCCAAAACTATAACAGATGCAAGCTTGTCCTGTTTGGTGGAGATGATATTTAATAAAATAAATAGAAATCCACTAAAAGTTTTGTTTGGTTATCTTGCAATCCCGAGATAATCGTCTCCATGCTCCAAATCCATTTTAAAGCCATTTCAAAGGCATTTTGCGCATACATGAAATGAACACATTTTTCTCCAAAACTATAACACATGCAAGCTTGTCCTGTTTGGTGGAGATGATATTTAATAAAATAAGTAGAAATCCACTAAAAGTTTTGTTTGGTTATCTTGCAATCCCGAGATAATCGTCTCCATGCTCCAAATCCATTTTAAAGCCATTTTTAAGGCATTTCGCGCATACATGAAATGAACACATTTTTCTCCAAAACTATAACAGATGCAAGCTTGTCCTGTTTGGTGGAGATGATATTTAATAAAAATAAGTAGAAATCCACTAAAAGTTTTGTTTGGTTATCTTGCAATCCCGAGATAATCGTCTCCATGCTCCAAATCCATTTTAAAGCCAGTTTTAAGGCATTTCGCGCATACATGAAATGAACACATTTTTCTCCAAAACTATAACAGATGGAAGCTTGTCCTGTTTGGTGGAGATGATATTTAATAAAATAAGTAGAAATCCACTAAAAGTTTTGTTTGGTTATCTTGCAATCCCGAGATAATCGTCTCCATGCTCCAAATCCATTTTAAAGCCATTTTTAAGGCATTTCGCGCATACATGAAATGAACACATTTTTCTCCAAAACTATAACAGATGCAAGCTTGTCCTGTTTGGTGGAGATGATATTTAATAAAATAAGTAGAAATCCACTAAAAGTTTTGTTTGGTTATATTGCAATCCCGAGATAATCGTCTCCATGCTCCAAATCCATTTTAAAGCCATTTTTAAGGCATTTCGCGCATACATGAAATGAACACATTTTTCTCCAAAACTATAACAGATGCAAGCTTGTCCTGTTTGGTGGAGATGATATTTAATAAAATAAGTAGAAATCCACTAAAAGTTTTGTTTGGTTATCTTGCAATCCCGAGATAATCGTCTCCATGCTCCAAATCCATTTTAAAGCCATTTTTAAGGCATTTCGCGCATACATGAAATGAACACATTTTTCTCCAAAACTATAACAGATGCAAGCTTGTCCTGTTTGGTGGAGATGATATTTAATAAAATAAGTAGAAATCCACTAAAAGTTTTGTTTGGTTATCTTGCAATCCCGAGATAATCGTCTCCATGCTCCAAATCCATTTTAAAGCCATTTTTAAGGCATTTCGCGCATACATGAAATGAACACATTTTTCTCCAAAACTATAACAGATGCAAGCTTGTCCTGTTTGGTGGAGATGATATTTAATAAAATAAGTAGAAATCCACTAAAAGTTTTGTTTGGTTATCTTGCAATCCCGAGATAATCGTCTCCATGCTCCAAATCCATTTTAAAGCCATTTTTAAGGCATTTCGCGCATACATGAAATGAACACATTTTTCTCCAAAACTATAACAGATGCAAGCTTGTCCTGTTTGGTGGAGATTATATTTAATAAAATAAGTAGAAATCTACTAAAAGTTTCGTTTGTTTATATTGCCATCCTGAGATAATCGTCTCCATGCTCCAAATCCATTTTAAAGCCATTTCAAAGGCATTTTGCGCATACATGAAATGAACACATTTTTCTCCAAAACTATAACACATGCAAGCTTGTCCTGTTTGGTGGAGATGATATTTAATAAAATAAGTAGAAATCCACTAAACGTTTTGTTTGGTTATCTTGCAATCCCGAGATAATCGTCTCCATGCTCCAAATCCA
This sequence comes from Anomaloglossus baeobatrachus, assembly GCF_048569485.1. Taxonomy (NCBI): domain Eukaryota; kingdom Metazoa; phylum Chordata; class Amphibia; order Anura; family Aromobatidae; genus Anomaloglossus; species Anomaloglossus baeobatrachus. The sequence continues at coordinate 30,468 of NW_027442442.1, read as the reverse complement.
TTTTAAAGCCATTTTTAAGGCATTTCGCGCATACATGAAATGAACACATTTTTCTCCAAAACTATAACAGATGCAAGCTTGTCCTGTTTGGTGGAGATGATATTTAATAAAATAAGTAGAAATCCACTAAAAGTTTTGTTTGGTTATCTTGCAATCCCGAGATAATCGTCTCCATGCTCCAAATCCATTTTAAAGCCATTTTTAAGGCATTTCGCGCATACATGAAATGAACACATTTTTCTCCAAAACTATAACAGATGCAAGCTTGTCCTGTTTGGTGGAGATGATATTTAATAAAATAAGTAGAAATCCACTAAAAGTTTTGTTTGGTTATCTTGCAATCCCGAGATAATCGTCTCCATGCTCCAAATCCATTTTAAAGCCATTTCAAAGGCATTTTGCGCATACATGAAATGAACACATTTTTCTCCAAAACTATAACACATGCAAGCTTGTCCTGTTTGGTGGAGATGATATTTAATAAAATAAGTAGAAATCCACTAAAAGTTTTGTTTGGTTATCTTGCAATCCCGAGATAATCGTCTCCATGCTCCAAATCCCTTTTAAAGCCATTTTTAAGGCATTTCGCGCATACATGAAATGAACACATTTTTCTCCAAAACTATAACAGATGCAAGCTTGTCCTGTTTGGTGGAGATGATATTTAATAAAATAAGTAGAAATCCACTAAAAGTTTTGTTTGGTTATCTTGCAATCCCGAGATAATCGTCTCCATGCTCCAAATCCATTTTAAAGCCATTTTTAAGGCATTTCGCGCATACATGAAATGAACACATTTTTCTCCAAAACTATAACAGATGCAAGCTTGTCCTGTTTGGTGGAGATGATATTTAATAAAATAAGTAGAAATCCACTAAAAGTTTTGTTTGGTTATCTTGCAATCCCGAGATAATCGTCTCCATGCTCCAAATCCATTTTAAAGCCATTTTTAAGGCATTTCGCGCATACATGAAATGAACACATTTTTCTCCAAAACTAACAGATGCAAGCTTGTCCTGTTTGGTGGAGATGATATTTAATAAAATAAGTAGAAATCCACTAAAAGTTTTGTTTGGTTATATTGCAATCCCGAGATAATCGTCTCCATGCTCCAAATCCATTTTAAAGCCATTTTTAAGGCATTTCGCGCATACATGAAATGAACACATTTTTCTCCAAAACTATAACAGATGCAAGCTTGTCCTGTTTGGTGGAGATGATATTTAATAAAATAAGTAGAAATCCACTAAAAGTTTTGTTTGGTTATCTTGCAATCCCGAGATAATCGTCTCCATGCTCCAAATCCATTTTAAAGCCATTTTTAAGGCATTTCGCGCATACATGAAATGAACACATTTTTCTCCAAAACTATAACAGATGCAAGCTTGTCCTGTTTGGTGGAGATGATATTTAATAAAATAAGTAGAAATCCACTAAAAGTTTTGTTTGGTTATCTTGCAATCCCGAGATAATCGTCTCCATGCTCCAAATCCATTTTAAAGCCATTTTTAAGGCATTTCGCGCATACATGAAATGAACACATTTTTCTCCAAAACTGTAACAGATGCAAGCTTGTCCTGTTTGGTGGAGATGATATTTAATAAAATAAGTAGAAATCCACTAAAAGTTTTGTTTGGTTATCTTGCAATCCCGAGATAATCGTCTCCATGCTCCAAATCCATTTTAAAGCCATTTTTAAGGCATTTCGCGCATACATGAAATGAACACATTTTTCTCCAAAACTATAACAGATGCAAGCTTGTCCTGTTTGGTGGAGATGATATTTAATAAAATAAGTAGAAATCCACTAAAAGTTTTGTTTGGTTATCTTGCAATCCCGAGATAATCGTCTCCATGCTCCAAATCCATTTTAAAGCCATTTTTAAGGCATTTCGCGCATACATGAAATGAACACATTTTTCTCCAAAACTATAACAGATGCAAGCTTGTCCTGTTTGGTGGAGATGATATTTAATAAAATAAGTAGAAATCCACTAAAAGTTTTGTTTGGTTATATTGCAATCCCGAGATAATTGTCTCCATGCTCCAAATCCATTTTAAAGCCATTTTTAAGGCATTTCGCGCATACATGAAATGAACACATTTTTCTCCAAAACTATAACAGATGCAAGCTTGTCCTGTTTGGTGGAGATGATATTTAATAAAATAAGTAGAAATCCACTAAAAGTTTTGTTTGGTTATCTTGCAATCCCGAGATAATCGTCTCCATGCTCCAAATCCATTTTAAAGCCATTTTTAAGGCATTTCGCGCATACATGAAATGAACACATTTTTCTCCAAAACTATAACAGATGCAAGCTTGTCCTGTTTGGTGGAGATGATATTTAATAAAATAAGTAGAAATCCACTAAAAGTTTTGTTTGGTTATCTTGCAATCCCGAGATAATCGTCTCCATGCTCCAAATCCATTTTAAAGCCATTTTTAAGGCATTTCGCGCATACATGAAATGAACACATTTTTCTCCAAAACTATAACAGATGCAAGCTTGTCCTGTTTGGTGGAGATGATATTTAATAAAATAAGTAGAAATCCACTAAAAGTTTTGTTTGGTTATCTTGCAATCCCGAGATAATCGTCTCCATGCTCCAAATCCATTTTAAAGCCATTTTTAAGGCATTTCGCGCATACATGAAATGAACACATTTTTCTCCAAAACTATAACAGATGCAAGCTTGTCCTGTTTGGTGGAGATGATATTTAATAAAATAAGTAGAAATCCACTAAAAGTTTTGTTTGGTTATATTGCAATCCCGAGATAATCGTCTCCATGCTCCAAATCCATTTTAAAGCCATTTTTAAGGCATTTCGCGCATACATGAAATGAACACATTTTTCTCCAAAACTATAACAGATGCAAGCTTGTCCTGTTTGGTGGAGATGATATTTAATAAAATAAGTAGAAATCCACTAAAAGTTTTGTTTGGTTATATTGCAATCCCGAGATAATCGTCTCCATGCTCCAAATCCATTTTAAAGCCATTTTTAAGGCATTTCGCGCATATATGAAATGAACACATTTTTCTCCAAAACTATAACAGATGCAAGCTTGTCCTGTTTGGTGGAGATGATATTTAATAAAATAAGTAGAAATCCACTAAAAGTTTTGTTTGGTTATCTTGCAATCCCGAGATAATCGTCTCCATGCTCCAAATCCATTTTAAAGCCATTTTTAAGGCATTTCGCGCATACATGAAATGAACACATTTTTCTCCAAAACTATAACAGATGCAAGCTTGTCCTGTTTGGTGGAGATGATATTTAATAAAATAAGTAGAAATCCACTAAAAGTTTTGTTTGGTTATCTTGCAATCCCGAGATAATCGTCTCCATGCTCCAAATCCATTTTAAAGCCATTTTTAAGGCATTTCGCGCATACATGAAATAAACACATTTTTCTCCAAAACTATAACAGATGCAAGCTTGTCCTGTTTGGTGGAGATGATATTTAATAAAATAAGTAGAAATCCACTAAAAGTTTTGTTTGGTTATCTTGCAATCCCGAGATAATCGTCTCCATGCTCCAAATCCATTTTAAAGCCATTTTTAAGGCATTTCGCGCATACATGAAATGAACACATTTTTCTCCAAAACTATAACAGATGCAAGCTTGTCCTGTTTGGTGGAGATGATATTTAATAAAATAAGTAGAAATCCACTAAAAGTTTTGTTTGGTTATCTTGCAATCCCGAGATAATCGTCTCCATGCTCCAAATCCATTTTAAAGCCATTTTTAAGGCATTTCGCGCATACATGAAATGAACACATTTTTCTCCAAAACTATAACAGATGCAAGCTTGTCCTGTTTGGTGGAGATGATATTTAATAAAATAAATAGAAATCCACTAAAAGTTTTGTTTGGTTATCTTGCAATCCCGAGATAATCGTCTCCATGCTCCAAATCCATTTTAAAGCCATTTCAAAGGCATTTTGCGCATACATGAAATGAACACATTTTTCTCCAAAACTATAACACATGCAAGCTTGTCCTGTTTGGTGGAGATGATATTTAATAAAATAAGTAGAAATCCACTAAAAGTTTTGTTTGGTTATCTTGCAATCCCGAGATAATCGTCTCCATGCTCCAAATCCATTTTAAAGCCATTTTTAAGGCATTTCGCGCATACATGAAATGAACACATTTTTCTCCAAAACTATAACAGATGCAAGCTTGTCCTGTTTGGTGGAGATGATATTTAATAAAATAAGTAGAAATCCACTAAAAGTTTTGTTTGGTTATCTTGCAATCCCGAGATAATCGTCTCCATGCTCCAAATCCATTTTAAAGCCAGTTTTAAGGCATTTCGCGCATACATGAAATGAACACATTTTTCTCCAAAACTATAACAGATGCAAGCTTGTCCTGTTTGGTGGAGATGATATTTAATAAAATAAGTAGAAATCCACTAAAAGTTTTGTTTGGTTATCTTGCAATCCCGAGATAATCGTCTCCATGCTCCAAATCCATTTTAAAGCCATTTTTAAGGCATTTCGCGCATACATGAAATGAACACATTTTTCTCCAAAACTATAACAGATGCAAGCTTGTCCTGTTTGGTGGAGATGATATTTAATAAAATAAGTAGAAATCCACTAAAAGTTTTGTTTGGTTATATTGCAATCCCGAGATAATCGTCTCCATGCTCCAAATCCATTTTAAAGCCATTTTTAAGGCATTTCGCGCATACATGAAATGAACACATTTTTCTCCAAAACTATAACAGATGCAAGCTTGTCCTGTTTGGTGGAGATGATATTTAATAAAATAAGTAGAAATCCACTAAAAGTTTTGTTTGGTTATCTTGCAATCCCGAGATAATCGTCTCCATGCTCCAAATCCATTTTAAAGCCATTTTTAAGGCATTTCGCGCATACATGAAATGAACACATTTTTCTCCAAAACTATAACAGATGCAAGCTTGTCCTGTTTGGTGGAGATGATATTTAATAAAATAAGTAGAAATCCACTAAAAGTTTTGTTTGGTTATCTTGCAATCCCGAGATAATCGTCTCCATGCTCCAAATCCATTTTAAAGCCATTTTTAAGGCATTTCGCGCATACATGAAATGAACACATTTTTCTCCAAAACTATAACAGATGCAAGCTTGTCCTGTTTGGTGGAGATGATATTTAATAAAATAAGTAGAAATCCACTAAAAGTTTTGTTTGGTTATCTTGCAATCCCGAGATAATCGTCTCCATGCTCCAAATCCATTTTAAAGCCATTTTTAAGGCATTTCGCGCATACATGAAATGAACACATTTTTCTCCAAAACTATAACAGATGCAAGCTTGTCCTGTTTGGTGGAGATGATATTTAATAAAATAAGTAGAAATCCACTAAAAGTTTTGTTTGGTTATCTTGCAATCCCGAGATAATCGTCTCCATGCTCCAAATCCATTTTAAAGCCATTTTTAAGGCATTTCGCGCATACATGAAATGAACACATTTTTCTCCAAAACTATAACAGATGCAAGCTTGTCCTGTTTGGTGGAGATTATATTTAATAAAATAAGTAGAAATCTACTAAAAGTTTCGTTTGTTTATATTGCCATCCTGAGATAATCGTCTCCATGCTCCAAATCCATTTTAAAGCCATTTCAAAGGCATTTTGCGCATACATGAAATGAACACATTTTTCTCCAAAACTATAACACATGCAAGCTTGTCCTGTTTGGTGGAGATGATATTTAATAAAATAAGTAGAAATCCACTAAAAGTTTTGTTTGGTTATCTTGCAATCCCGAGATAATCGTCTCCATGCTCCAAATCCATTTTAAAGCCATTTTTAAGGCATTTCGCGCATACATGAAATGAACACATTTTTCTCCAAAACTATAACAGATGCAAGCTTGTCCTGTTTGGTGGAGATGATATTTAATAAAATAAGTAGAAATCCACTAAAAGTTTTGTTTGGTTATCTTGCAATCCCGAGATAATCGTCTCCATGCTCCAAATCCATTTTAAAGCCATTTTTAAGGCATTTCGCGCATACATGAAATGAACACATTTTTCTCCAAAACTATAACAGATGCAAGCTTGTCCTGTTTGGTGGAGATGATATTTAATAAAATAAGTAGAAATCCACTAAAAGTTTTGTTTGGTTATCTTGCAATCCCGAGATAATCGTCTCCATGCTCCAAATCCATTTTAAAGCCATTTCAAAGGCATTTTGCGCATACATGAAATGAACACATTTTTCTCCAAAACTATAACACATGCAAGCTTGTCCTGTTTGGTGGAGATGATATTTAATAAAATAAGTAGAAATCCACTAAAAGTTTTGTTTGGTTATCTTGCAATCCCGAGATAATCGTCTCCATGCTCCACATCCATTTTAAAGCCATTTTTAAGGCATTTCGCGCATACATGAAATGAACACATTTTTCTCCAAAACTATAACAGATGCAAGCTTGTCCTGTTTGGTGGAGATGATATTTAATAAAATAAGTAGAAATCCACTAAAAGTTTTGTTTGGTTATCTTGCAATCCCGAGATAATCGTCTCCATGCTCCAAATCCATTTTAAAGCCATTTTTAAGGCATTTCGCGCATACATGAAATGAACACATTTTTCTCCAAAACTATAACAGATGCAAGCTTGTCCTGTTTGGTGGAGATGATATTTAATAAAATAAGTAGAAATCCACTAAAAGTTTTGTTTGGTTATCTTGCAATCCCGAGATAATCGTCTCCATGCTCCAAATCCATTTTAAAGCCATTTTTAAGGCATTTCGCGCATACATGAAATGAACACATTTTTCTCCAAAACTATAACAGATGCAAGCTTGTCCTGTTTGGTGGAGATGATATTTAATAAAATAAGTAGAAATCCACTAAAAGTTTTGTTTGGTTATATTGCAATCCCGAGATAATCGTCTCCATGCTCCAAATCCATTTTAAAGCCATTTTTAAGGCATTTCGCGCATACATGAAATGAACACATTTTTCTCCAAAACTATAACAGATGCAAGCTTGTCCTGTTTGGTGGAGATGATATTTAATAAAATAAGTAGAAATCCACTAAAAGTTTTGTTTGGTTATCTTGCAATCCCGAGATAATCGTCTCCATGCTCCAAATCCATTTTAAAGCCATTTTTAAGGCATTTCGCGCATACATGAAATGAACACATTTTTCTCCAAAACTATAACAGATGCAAGCTTGTCCTGTTTGGTGGAGATGATATTTAATAAAATAAGTAGAAATCCACTAAAAGTTTTGTTTGGTTATCTTGCAATCCCGAGATAATCGTCTCCATGCTCCAAATCCATTTTAAGGCCATTTTTAAGGCATTTCGCGCATACATGAAATGAACACATTTTTCTCCAAAACTATAACAGATGCAAGCTTGTCCTGTTTGGTGGAGATGATATTTAATAAAATAAGTAGAAATCCACTAAAAGTTTTGTTTGGTTATCTTGCAATCCCGAGATAATCGTCTCCATGCTCCAAATCCATTTTAAAGCCATTTTTAAGGCATTTCGCGCATACATGAAATGAACACATTTTTCTCCAAAACTATAACAGATGCAAGCTTGTCCTGTTTGGTGGAGATGATATTTAATAAAATAAGTAGAAATCCACTAAAAGTTTTGTTTGGTTATCTTGCAATCCCGAGATAATCGTCTCCATGCTCCAAATCCATTTTAAAGCCATTTTTAAGGCATTTCGCGCATACATGAAATGAACACATTTTTCTCCAAAACTATAACAGATGCAAGCTTGTCCTGTTTGGTGGAGATGATATTTAATAAAATAAGTAGAAATCCACTAAAAGTTTTGTTTGATTATATTGCAATCCCGAGATAATCGTCTCCATGCTCCAAATCCATTTTAAAGCCATTTTTAAGGCATTTCGCGCATACATGAAATGAACACATTTTTCTCCAAAACTATAACAGATGCAAGCTTGTCCTGTTTGGTGGAGATGATATTTAATAAAATAAGTAGAAATCCACTAAAATTTTTGTTTGGTTATCTTGCAATCCCGAGATAATCGTCTCCATGCTCCAAATCCATTTTAAAGCCATTTTTAAGGCATTTCGCGCATACATGAAATGAACACATTTTTCTCCAAAACTATAACAGATGTAAGCTTGTCCTGTTTGGTGGAGATGATATTTAATAAAATAAGTAGAAATCCACTAAAAGTTTTGTTTGGTTATCTTGCAATCCCGAGATAATCGTCTCCATGCTCCAAATCCATTTTAAAGCCATTTTTAAGGCATTTCGCACATACATGAAATGAACACATTTTTCTCCAAAAGTATAACAGATGCAAGCTTGTCCTGTTTGGTGGAGATGATATTTAATAAAATAAGTAGAAATCCACTAAAAGTTTTGTTTGGTTATCTTGCAATCCCGAGATAATCGTCTCCATGCTCCAAATCCATTTTAAAGCCATTTTTAAGGCATTTCGCGCATACATGAAATGAACACATTTTTCTCCAAAACTATAACAGATGCAAGCTTGTCCTGTTTGGTGGAGATGATATTTAATAAAATAAGTAGAAATCCACTAAAAGTTTTGTTTGGTTATCTTGCAATCCCGAGATAATCGTCTCCATGCTCCAAATCCATTTTAAAGCCATTGTTAAGGCATTTCGCGCATACATGAAATGAACACATTTTTCTCCAAAACTATAACAGATGCAAGCTTGTCCTGTTTGGTGGAGATGATATTTAATAAAATAAGTAGAAATCCACTAAAAGTTTTGTTTGGTTATATTGCAATCCCGAGATAATCGTCTCCATGCTCCAAATCCATTTTAAAGCCATTTTTAAGGCATTTCGCGCATACATGAAATGAACACATTTTTCTCCAAAACTATAACAGATGCAAGCTTGTCCTGTTTGGTGGAGATGATATTTAATAAAATAAGTAGAAATCCACTAAAAGTTTTGTTTGGTTATCTTGCAATCCCGAGATAATCGTCTCCATGCTCCAAATCCATTTTAAAGCCATTTTTAAGGCATTTCGCGCATACATGAAATGAACACATTTTTCTCCAAAACTATAACAGATGCAAGCTTGTCCTGTTTGGTGGAGATGATATTTAATAAAATAAGTAGAAATCCACTAAAAGTTTTGTTTGGTTATATTGCAATCCCGAGATAATCGTCTCCATGCTCCAAATCCATTTTAAAGCCATTTTTAAGGCATTTCGCGCATACATGAAATGAACACATTTTTCTCCAAAACTATAACAGATGCAAGCTTGTCCTGTTTGGTGGAGATGATATTTAATAAAATAAGTAGAAATCCACTAAAATTTTTGTTTGGTTATCTTGCAATCCCGAGATAATCGTCTCCATGCTCCAAATCCATTTTAAAGCCATTTTTAAGGCATTTCGCGCATACATGAAATGAACACATTTTTCTCCAAAACTATAACAGATGTAAGCTTGTCCTGTTTGGTGGAGATGATATTTAATAAAATAAGTAGAAATCCACTAAAAGTTTTGTTTGGTTATATTGCAATCCCGAGATAATCGTCTCCATGCTCCAAATCCATTTTAAAGCCATTTTTAAGGCATTTCGCGCATACATGAAATGAACACATTTTTCTCCAAAAGTATAACAGATGCAAGCTTGTCCTGTTTGGTGGAGATGATATTTAATAAAATAAGTAGAAATCCACTAAAAGTTTTGTTTGGTTATCTTGCAATCCCGAGATAATCGTCTCCATGCTCCAAATCCATTTTAAAGCCATTTTTAAGGCATTTCGCGCATACATGAAATGAACACATTTTTCTCCAAAACTATAACAGATGCAAGCTTGTCCTGTTTGGTGGAGATGATATTTAATAAAATAAGTAGAAATCCACTAAAAGTTTTGTTTGGTTATCTTGCAATCCCGAGATAATCGTCTCCATGCTCCAAATCCATTTTAAAGCCATTTTTAAGGCATTTCGCGCATACATGAAATGAACACATTTTTCTCCAAAACTATAACAGATGCAAGCTTGTCCTGTTTGGTGGAGATGATATTTAATAAAATAAGTAGAAATCCACTAAAAGTTTTGTTTGGTTATCTTGCAATCCCGAGATAATCGTCTCCATGCTCCAAATCCATTTTAAAGCCATTTTTAAGGCATTTCGCGCATACATGAAATGAACACATTTTTCTCCAAAACTATAACAGATGCAAGCTTGTCCTGTTTGGTGGAGATTATATTTAATAAAATAAGTAGAAATCTACTAAAAGTTTCGTTTGTTTATATTGCCATCCTGAGATAATCGTCTCCATGCTCCAAATCCATTTTAAAGCCATTTCAAAGGCATTTTGCGCATACATGAAATGAACACATTTTTCTCCAAAACTATAACACATGCAAGCTTGTCCTGTTTGGTGGAGATGATATTTAATAAAATAAGTAGAAATCCACTAAAAGTTTTGTTTGGTTATCTTGCAATCCCGAGATAATCGTCTCCATGCTCCAAATCCATTTTAAAGCCATTTTTAAGGCATTTCGCGCATACATGAAATGAACACATTTTTCTCCAAAACTATAACAGATGCAAGCTTGTCCTGTTTGGTGGAGATGATATTTAATAAAATAAGTAGAAATCCACTAAAAGTTTTGTTTGGTTATCTTGCAATCCCGAGATAATCGTCTCCATGCTCCAAATCCATTTTAAAGCCATTTTTAAGGCATTTCGCGCATACATGAAATGAACACATTTTTCTCCAAAACTATAACAGATGCAAGCTTGTCCTGTTTGGTGGAGATGATATTTAATAAAATAAGTAGAAATCCACTAAAAGTTTTGTTTGGTTATCTTGCAATCCCGAGATAATCGTCTCCATGCTCCAAATCCATTTTAAAGCCATTTCAAAGGCATTTTGCGCATACATGAAATGAACACATTTTTCTCCAAAACTATAACACATGCAAGCTTGTCCTGTTTGGTGGAGATGATATTTAATAAAATAAGTAGAAATCCACTAAAAGTTTTGTTTGGTTATCTTGCAATCCCGAGATAATCGTCTCCATGCTCCAAATCCATTTTAAAGCCATTTTTAAGGCATTTCGCGCATACCTGAAATGAACACATTTTTCTCCAAAACTATAACAGATGCAAGCTTGTCCTGTTTGGTGGAGATGATATTTAATAAAATAAGTAGAAATCCACTAAAAGTTTTGTTTGGTTATCTTGCAATCCCGAGATAATCGTCTCCATGCTCCAAATCCATTTTAAAGCCATTTTTAAGGCATTTCGCGCATACATGAAATGAACACATTTTTCTCCAAAACTATAACAGATGCAAGCTTGTCCTGTTTGGTGGAGATGATATTTAATAAAATAAGTAGAAATCCACTAAAAGTTTTGTTTGGTTATCTTGCAATCCCGAGATAATCGTCTCCATGCTCCAAATCCATTTTAAAGCCATTTTTAAGGCATTTCGCGCATACATGAAATGAACACATTTTTCTCCAAAACTATAACAGATGCAAGCTTGTCCTGTTTGGTGGAGATGATATTTAATAAAATAAGTAGAAATCCACTAAAAGTTTTGTTTGGTTATATTGCAATCCCGAGATAATCGTCTCCATGCTCCAAATCCATTTTAAAGCCATTTTTTAGGCATTTCGCGCATACATGAAATGAACACATTTTTCTCCAAAACTATAACAGATGCAAGCTTGTCCTGTTTGGTGGAGATGATATTTAATAAAATAAGTAGAAATCCACTAAAAGTTTTGTTTGGTTATCTTGCAATCCCGAGATAATCGTCTCCATGCTCCAAATCCATTTTAAAGCCATTTTTAAGGCATTTCGCGCATACATGAAATTAACACATTTTTCTCCAAAACTATAACAGATGCAAGCTTGTCCTGTTTGGTGGAGATGATATTTAATAAAATAAGTAGAAATCCACTAAAAGTTTTGTTTGGTTATCTTGCAATCCCGAGATAATCGTCTCCATGCTCCAAATCCATTTTAAAGCCATTTTTAAGGCATTTAGCGCATACATGAAATGAACACATTTTTCTCCAAAACTATAACAGATGCAAGCTTGTCCTGTTTGGTGGAGATGATATTTAATAAAATAAGTAGAAATCCACTAAAAGTTTTGTTTGGTTATCTTGCAATCCCGAGATAATCGTCTCCATGCTCCAAATCCATTTTAAAGCCATTTTTAAGGCATTTCGCGCATACATGAAATGAACACATTTTTCTCCAAAACTATAACAGATGCAAGCTTGTCCTGTTTGGTGGAGATAATATTTAATAAAATAAGTAGAAATCTACTAAAAGTTTCGTTTGTTTATATTGCCATCCTGAGATAATCGTCTCCATGCTCCAAATCCATTTTAAAGCCATTTCAAAGGCATTTTGCGCATACATGAAATGAACACATTTTTCTCCAAAACTATAACACATGCAAGCTTGTCCTGTTTGGTGGAGATGATATTTAATAAAATAAGTAGAAATCCACTAAAAGTTTTGTTTGGTTATCTTGCAATCCCGAGATAATCGTCTCCATGCTCCAAATCCATTTTAAAGCCATTTTTAAGGCATTTCGCGCATACATGAAATGAACACATTTTTCTCCAAAACTATAACAGATGCAAGCTTGTCCTGTTTGGTGGAGATGATATTTAATAAAATAAGTAGAAATCCACTAAAAGTTTTGTTTGGTTATCTTGCAATCCCGAGATAATCGTCTCCATGCTCCAAATCCATTTTAAAGCCATTTTTAAGGCATTTCGCGCATACATGAAATGAACACATTTTTCTCCAAAACTATAACAGATGCAAGCTTGTCCTGTTTGGTGGAGATAATATTTAATAAAATAAGTAGAAATCTACTAAAAGTTTCGTTTGTTTATATTGCCATCCTGAGATAATCGTCTCCATGCTCCAAATCCATTTTAAAGCCATTTCAAAGGCATTTTGCGCATACATGAAATGAACACATTTTTCTCCAAAACTATAACACATGCAAGCTTGTCCTGTTTGGTGGAGATGATATTTAATAAAATAAGTAGAAATCCACTAAAAGTTTTGTTTGGTTATCTTGCAATCCCGAGATAATCGTCTCCATGCTCCAAATCCATTTTAAAGCCATTTTTAAGGCATTTCGCGCATACATGAAATGAACACATTTTTCTCCAAAACTATAACAGATGCAAGCTTGTCCTGTTTGGTGGAGATGATATTTAATAAAATAAGTAGAAATCCACTAAGTTTTGTTTGGTTATCTTGCAATCCCGAGAGAATCGTCTCCATGCTCCAAATCCATTTTAAAGCCATTTTTAAGGCATTTCGCGCATACATGAAATGAACACATTTTTCTCCAAAACTATAACACATGCAAGCTTGTCCTGTTTGGTGGAGATGATATTTAATAAAATAAGTAGAAATCCACTAAAAGTTTTGTTTGGTTATCTTGCAATCCCGAGATAATCGTCTCCATGCTCCAAATCCATTTTAAAGCCATTTTTAAGGCATTTCGCGCATACATGAAATGAACACATTTTTCTCCAAAACTATAACACATGCAAGTTTGTCCTGTTTGGTGGAGATGATATTTAATAAAATAAGTAGAAATCCACTAAAAGTTTTGTTTGGTTATCTTGCAATCTCGAGATAATCGTCTCCATGCTCCAAATCCATTTTAAAGCCATTTTTAAGGCATTTCGCGCATACATGAAATGAACACATTTTTCTCCAAAACTATAACAGATGCAAGCTTGTCCTGTTTGGTGGAGATGATATTTAATAAAATAAGTAGAAATCCACTAAAAGTTTTGTTTGGTTATCTTGCAATCCCGAGATAATCGTCTCCATGCTCCAAATCCATTTTAAAGCCATTTTTAAGGCATTTCGCGCATACATGAAATGAACACATTTTTCTCCAAAACTATAACAGATGCAAGCTTGTCCTGTTTGGTGGAGATAATATTTAATAAAATAAGTAGAAATCTACTAAAAGTTTCGTTTGTTTATATTGCCATCCTGAGATAATCGTCTCCATGCTCCAAATCCATTTTAAAGCCATTTCAAAGGCATTTTGCGCATACATGAAATGAACACATTTTTCTCCAAAACTATAACACATGCAAGCTTGTCCTGTTTGGTGGAGATGATATTTAATAAAATAAGTAGAAATCCACTAAAAGTTTTGTTTGGTTATCTTGCAATCCCGAGATAATCGTCTCCATGCTCCAAATCCATTTTAAAGCCATTTTTAAGGCATTTCGCGCATACATGAAATGAACACATTTTTCTCCAAAACTATAACAGATGCAAGCTTGTCCTGTTTGGTGGAGATGATATTTAATAAAATAAGTAGAAATCCACTAAAAGTTTTGTTTGGTTATCTTGCAATCCCGAGATAATCGTCTCCATGCTCCAAATCCATTTTAAAGCCATTTTTAAGGCATTTCGCGCATACATGAAATGAACACATTTTTCTCCAAAACTATAACAGATGCAAGCTTGTCCTGTTTGGTGGAGATGATATTTAATAAAATAAGTAGAAATCCACTAAAAGTTTTGTTTGGTTATATTGCAATCCCGAGATAATCGTCTCCATGCTCCAAATCCATTTTAAAGCCATTTTTTAGGCATTTCGCGCATACATGAAATGAACACATTTTTCTCCAAAACTATAACAGATGCAAGCTTGTCCTGTTTGGTGGAGATGATATTTAATAAAATAAGTAGAAATCCACTAAAAGTTTTGTTTGGTTATCTTGCAATCCCGAGATAATCGTCTCCATGCTCCAAATCCATTTTAAAGCCATTTTTAAGGCATTTCGCGCATACATGAAATGAACACATTTTTCTCCAAAACTATAACAGATGCAAGCTTGTCCTGTTTGGTGGAGATGATATTTAATAAAATAAGTAGAAATCCACTAAAAGTTTTGTTTGGTTATCTTGCAATCCCGAGATAATCGTCTCCATGCTCCAAATCCATTTTAAAGCCATTTTTAAGGCATTTAGCGCATACATGAAATGAACACATTTTTCTCCAAAACTATAACAGATGCAAGCTTGTCCTGTTTGGTGGAGATGATATTTAATAAAATAAGTAGAAATCCACTAAAAGTTTTGTTTGGTTATCTTGCAATCCCGAGATAATCGTCTCCATGCTCCAAATCCATTTTAAAGCCATTTTTAAGGCATTTCGCGCATACATGAAATGAACACATTTTTCTCCAAAACTATAACAGATGCAAGCTTGTCCTGTTTGGTGGAGATAATATTTAATAAAATAAGTAGAAATCTACTAAAAGTTTCGTTTGTTTATATTGCCATCCTGAGATAATCGTCTCCATGCTCCAAATCCATTTTAAAGCCATTTCAAAGGCATTTTGCGCATACATGAAATGAACACATTTTTCTCCAAAACTATAACACATGCAAGCTTGTCCTGTTTGGTGGAGATGATATTTAATAAAATAAGTAGAAATCCACTAAAAGTTTTGTTTGGTTATCTTGCAATCCCGAGATAATCGTCTCCATGCTCCAAATCCATTTTAAAGCCATTTTTAAGGCATTTCGCGCATACATAAAATGAACACATTTTTCTCCAAAACTATAACAGATGCAAGCTTGTCCTGTTTGGTGGAGATGATATTTAATAAAAAAAGTAGAAATCCACTAAAAGTTTTGTTTGGTTATCTTGCAATCCCGAGATAATCGTCTCCATGCTCCAAATCCATTTTAAAGCCATTTTTAAGGCATTTCGCGCATACATGAAATGAACACATTTTTCTCCAAAACTATAACAGATGCAAGCTTGTCCTGTTTGGTGGAGATGATATTTAATAAAATAAGTAGAAATCCACTAAAAGTTTTGTTTGGTTATATTGCAATCCCGAGATAATCGTCTCCATGCTCCAAATCCATTTTAAAGCCATTTTTAAGGCATTTCGCGCATACATGAAATGAACACATTTTTCTCCAAAACTATAACAGATGCAAGCTTGTCCTGTTTGGTGGAGATGATATTTAATAAAATAAGTAGAAATCCACTAAAAGTTTTGTTTGGTTATCTTGCAATCCCGAGATAATCGTCTCCATGCTCCAAATCCATTTTAAAGCCATTTTTAAGGCATTTCGCGCATACATGAAATGAACACATTTTTCTCCAAAACTATAACAGATGCAAGCTTGTCCTGTTTGGTGGAGATGATATTTAATAAAATAAGTAGAAATCCACTAAAAGTTTTGTTTGGTTATCTTGCAATCCCGAGATAATCGTCTCCATGCTCCAAATCCATTTTAAAGCCATTTTTAAGGCATTTAGCGCATACATGAAATGAACACATTTTTCTCCAAAACTATAACAGATGCAAGCTTGTCCTGTTTGGTGGAGATGATATTTAATAAAATAAGTAGAAATCCACTAAAAGTTTTGTTTGGTTATCTTGCAATCCCGAGATAATCGTCTCCATGCTCCAAATCCATTTTAAAGCCATTTTTAAGGCATTTCGCGCATACATGAAATGAACACATTTTTCTCCAAAACTATAACAGATGCAAGCTTGTCCTGTTTGGTGGAGATAATATTTAATAAAATAAGTAGAAATCTACTAAAAGTTTCGTTTGTTTATATTGCCATCCTGAGATAATCGTCTCCATGCTCCAAATCCATTTTAAAGCCATTTCAAAGGCATTTTGCGCATACATGAAATGAACACATTTTTCTCCAAAACTATAACACATGCAAGCTTGTCCTGTTTGGTGGAGATGATATTTAATAAAATAAGTAGAAATCCACTAAAAGTTTTGTTTGGTTATCTTGCAATCCCGAGATAATCGTCTCCATGCTCCAAATCCATTTTAAAGCCATTTTTAAGGCATTTCGCGCATACATAAAATGAACACATTTTTCTCCAAAACTATAACAGATGCAAGCTTGTCCTGTTTGGTGGAGATGATATTTAATAAAAAACGTAGAAATCCACTAAAAGTTTTGTTTGGTTATCTTGCAATCCCGAGATAATCGTCTCCATGCTCCAAATCCATTTTAAAGCCATTTTTAAGGCATTTCGCGCATACATGAAATGAACACATTTTTCTCCAAAACTATAACAGATGCAAGCTTGTCCTGTTTGGTGGAGATAATATTTAATAAAATAAGTAGAAATCTACTAAAAGTTTCGTTTGTTTATATTGCCATCCTGAGATAATCGTCTCCATGCTCCAAATCCATTTTAAAGCCATTTCAAAGGCATTTTGCGCATACATGAAATGAACACATTTTTCTCCAAAACTATAACACATGCAAGCTTGTCCTGTTTGGTGGAGATGATATTTAATAAAATAAGTAGAAATCCACTAAAAGTTTTGTTTGGTTATCTTGCAATCCCGAGATAATCGTCTCCATGCTCCAAATCCATTTTAAAGCCATTTTTAAGGCATTTCGCGCATACATGAAATGAACATATTTTTCTCCAAAACTATAACAGATGCAAGCTTGTCCTGTTTGGTGGAGATGATATTTAATAAAATAAGTAGAAATCCACTAAAAGTTTTGTTTGGTTATCTTGCAATCCCGAGATAATCGTCTCCATGCTCCAAATCCATTTTAAAGCCATTTTTAAGGCATTTCGCGCATACATGAAATGAACACATTTTTCTCCAAAACTATAACAGATGCAAGCTTGTCCTGTTTGGTGGAGATGATATTTAATAAAATAAGTAGAAATCCACTAAAAGTTTTGTTTGGTTATCTTGCAATCCCGAGATAATCGTCTCCATGCTCCAAATCCATTTTAAAGCCATTTTTAAGGCATTTCGCGCATACATGAAATGAACACATTTTTCTCCAAAACTATAACAGATGCAAGCTTGTCCTGTTTGGTGGAGATGATATTTAATAAAATAGGTAGAAATCCACTAAAAGTTTTGTTTGGTTATATTGCAATCCCGAGATAATCGTCTCCATGCTCCAAATCCATTTTAAAGCCATTTTTAAGGCATTTCGCGCATACATGAAATGAACACATTTTTCTCCAAAACTATAACAGATGCAAGCTTGTCCTGTTTGGTGGAGATGATATTTAATAAAATAAGTAGAAATCCACTAAAAGTTTTGTTTGGTTATCTTGCAATCCCGAGATAATCGTCTCCATGCTCCAAATCCATTTTAAAGCCATTTTTAAGGCATTTCGCGCATACATGAAATGAACACATTTTTCTCCAAAACTATAACAGATGCAAGCTTGTCCTGTTTGGTGGAGATGATATTTAATAAAATAAGTAGAAATCCACTAAAAGTTTTGTTTGGTTATCTTGCAATCCCGAGATAATCGTCTCCATGCTCCAAATCCATTTTAAAGCCATTTTTAAGGCATTTCGCGCATACATGAAATGAACACATTTTTCTCCAAAACTATAACACATGCAAGCTTGTCCTCTTTGGTGGAGATGATATTTATTAAAATAAGTAGAAATCCACTAAAAGTTTTGTTTGGTTATCTTGCAATCCCGAGATAATCGTCTCCATGCTCCAAATCCATTTTAAAGCCATTTTTAAGGCATTTCGCGCATACATGAAATGAACACATTTTTCGCCAAAACTATAACAGATGCAAGCTTGTCCTGTTTGGTGGAGATGATATTTAATAAAATAAGTAGAAATCCACTAAAAGTTTTGTTTGGTTATCTTGCAATCCCGAGATAATCGTCTCCATGCTCCAAATCCATTTTAAAGCCATTTTTAAGGCATTTCGCGCATACATGAAATGAACACATTTTTCTCCAAAACTATAACAGATGCAAGCTTGTCCTGTTTGGTGGAGATGATATTTAATAAAATAAGTAGAAATCCACTAAATGTTTTGTTTGGTTATCTTGCAATCCCGAGATAATCGTCTCCATGCTCCAAATCCATTTTAAAGCCATTTTTAAGGCATTTCGCGCATACATGAAATGAACACATTTTTCTCCAAAACTATAACAGATGCAAGCTTGTCCTGTTTGGTGGAGATGATATTTAATAAAATAAGTAGAAATCCACTAAAAGTTTTGTTTGGTTATCTTGCAATCCCGAGATAATCGTCTCCATGCTCCAAATCCATTTTAAAGCCATTTCAAAGGCATTTTGCGCATACATGAAATGAACACATTTTTCTCCAAAACTATAACACATGCAAGCTTGTCCTGTTTGGTGGAGATGATATTTATTAAAATAAGTAGAAATCCACTAAAAGTTTTGTTTGGTTATCTTGCAATCCCAAAATAATCGTCTCCATGCTCCAAATCCATTTTAAAGCCATTTTTAAGGCATTTCGCGCATACATGAAATGAACACATTTTTCTCCAAAACTATAACAGATGCAAGCTTGTCCTGTTTGGTGGAGATGATATTTAATAAAATAAGTAGAAATCCACTAAAAGTTTTGTTTGGTTATCTTGCAATCCCGAGATAATCGTCTCCATGCTCCAAATCCATTTTAAAGCCATTTTTAAGGCATTTCGCGCATACATGAAATGAACACATTTTTCTCCAAAACTATAACAGATGCAAGCTTGTCCTGTTTGGTGGAGATGATATTTAATAAAATAAGTAGAAATCCACTAAAAGTTTTGTTTGGTTATCTTGCAATCCCGAGATAATCGTCTCCATGCTCCAAATCCATTTTAAAGCCATTTTTAAGGCATTTCGCGCATACATGAAATGAACACATTTTTCTCCAAAACTATAACAGATGCAAGCTTGTCCTGTTTGGTGGAGATGATATTTAATAAAATAAGTAGAAATCCACTAACAGTTTTGTTTGGTTATCTTGCAATCCCGAGATAATCGTCTCCATGCTCCAAATCCATTTTAAAGCCATTTTTAAGGCATTTCGCGCATACATGAAATGAACACATTTTTCTCCAAAACTATAACAGATGCAAGCTTGTCCTGTTTGGTGGAGATGATATTTAATAAAATAAGTAGAAATCCACTAAAAGTTTTGTTTGGTTATCTTGCAATCCCGAGATAATCGTCTCCATGCTCCAAATCCATTTTAAAGCCATTTTTAAGGCATTTAGCGCATACATGAAATGAACACATTTTTCTCCAAAACTATAACAGATGCAAGCTTGTCCTGTTTGGTGGAGATGATATTTAATAAAATAAGTAGAAATCCACTAAAAGTTTTGTTTGGTTATCTTGCAATCCCGAGATAATCGTCTCCATGCTCCAAATCCATTTTAAAGCCATTTTTAAGGCATTTCGCGCATACATGAAATGAACACATTTTTCTCCAAAACTATAACAGATGCAAGCTTGTCCTGTTTGGTGGAGATGATATTTAATAAAATAAGTAGAAATCCACTAACAGTTTTGTTTGGTTATCTTGCAATCCCGAGATAATCGTCTCCATGCTCCAAATCCATTTTAAAGCCATTTTTAAGGCATTTCGCGCATACATGAAATGAACACATTTTTCTCCAAAACTATAACAGATGCAAGCTTGTCCTGTTTGGTGGAGATGATATTTAATAAAATAAGTAGAAATCCACTAAAAGTTTTGTTTGGTTATCTTGCAATCCCGAGATAATCGTCTCCATGCTCCAAATCCATTTTAAAGCCATTTTTAAGGCATTTAGCGCATACATGAAATGAACACATTTTTCTCCAAAACTATAACAGATGCAAGCTTGTCCTGTTTGGTGGAGATGATATTTAATAAAATAAGTAGAAATCCACTAAAAGTTTTGTTTGGTTATCTTGCAATCCCGAGATAATCGTCTCCATGCTCCAAATCCATTTTAAAGCCATGTTTAAGGCATTTCGCGCATACATGAAATGAACACATTTTTCTCCAAAACTATAACAGATGCAAGCTTGTCCTGTTTGGTGGAGATAATATTTAATAAAATAAGTAGAAATCTACTAAAAGTTTTGTTTGTTTATATTGCCATCCTGAGATAATCGTCTCCATGCTCCAAATCCATTTTAAAGCCATTTCAAAGGCATTTTGCGCATACATGAAATGAACACATTTTTCTCCAAAACTATAACACATGCAAGCTTGTCCTGTTTGGTGGAGATGATATTTAATAAAATAAGTAGAAATCCACTAAAAGTTTTGTTTGGTTATCTTGCAATCCCGAGATAATCGTCTCCATGCTCCAAATCCATTTTAAAGCCATTTTTAAGGCATTTCGCGCATACATGAAATGAACACATTTTTCTCCAAAACTATAACAGATGCAAGCTTGTCCTGTTTGGTGGAGATGATATTTAATAAAATAAGTAGAAATCCACTAAAAGTTTTGTTTGGTTATCTTGCAATCCCGAGATAATCGTCTCCATGCTCCAAATCCAATTTAAAGCCATTTTTAAGGCATTTCGCGCATACATGAAATGAACACATTTTTCTCCAAAACTATAACAGATGCAAGCTTGTCCTGTTTGGTGGAGATGATATTTAATAAAATAAGTAGAAATCCACTAAAAGTTTTGTTTGGTTATCTTGCAATCCCGAGATAATCGTCTGCATGCTCCAAATCCATTTTAAAGCCATTTTTAAGGCATTTCGCGCATACATGAAATGAACACATTTTTCTCCAAAACTATAACAGATGCAAGCTTGTCCTGTTTGGTGGAGATGATATTTAATAAAATAAGTAGAAATCCACTAAAAGTTTTGTTTGGTTATATTGCAATCCCGAGATAATCGTCTCCATGCTCCAAATCCATTTTAAAGCCATTTTTAAGGCATTTCGCGCATACATGAAATGAACACATTTTTCTCCAAAACTATAACAGATGCAAGCTTGTCCTGTTTGGTGGAGATGATATTTAATAAAATAAGTAGAAATCCACTAAAAGTTTTGTTTGGTTATCTTGCAATCCCGAGATAATCGTCTCCATGCTCCAAATCCATTTTAAAGCCATTTTTAAGGCATTTCGCGCATACATGAAATGAACACATTTTTCTCCAAAACTATAACAGATGCAAGCTTGTCCTGTTTGGTGGAGATGATATTTAATAAAATAAGTAGAAATCCACTAAAAGTTTTGTTTGGTTATCTTGCAATCCCGAGATAATCGTCTCCATGCTCCAAATCCATTTTAAAGCCATTTTTAAGGCATTTCGCGCATACATGAAATGAACACATTTTTCTCCAAAACTATAACAGATGCAAGCTTGTCCTGTTTGGTGGAGATGATATTTAATAAAATAAGTAGAAATCCACTAAAAGTTTTGTTTGGTTATCTTGCAATCCCGAGATAATCGTCTCCATGCTCCAAATCCATTTTAAAGCCATTTTTAAGGCATTTCGCGCATACATGAAATGAACACATTTTTCTCCAAAACTATAACAGATGCAAGCTTGTCCTGTTTGGTGGAGATGATATTTAATAAAATAAGTAGAAATCCACTAAAAGTTTTGTTTGGTTATCTTGCAATCCCGAGATAATCGTCTCCATGCTCCAAATCCATTTTAAAGCCATTTTTAAGGCATTTCGCGCATACATGAAATGAACACATTTTTCTCCAAAACTATAACAGTTGCAAGCTTGTCCTGTTTGGTGGAGATGATATTTAATAAAATAAGTAGAAATCCACTAAAAGTTTTGTTTGGTTATCTTGCAATCCCGAGATAATCGTCTCCATGCTCCAAATCCATTTTAAAGCCATTTTTAAGGCATTTCGCGCATACATGAAATGAACACATTTTTCTCCAAAACTATAACAGATGCAAGCTTGTCCTGTTTGGTGGAGATGATATTTAATAAAATAAGTAGAAATCCACTAAAAGTTTTGTTTGGTTATCTTGCAATCCCGAGATAATCGTCTCCATGCTCCAAATCCATTTTAAAGCCATTTTTAAGGCATTTCGCGCATACATGAAATGAACACATTTTTCTCCAAAACTATAACAGATGCAAGCTTGTCCTGTTTGGTGGAGATGATATTTAATAAGATAAGTAGAAATCCACTAAAAGTTTTGTTTGGTTATCTTGCAATCCCGAGATAATCGTCTCCATGCTCCAAATCCATTTTAAAGCCATTTTTAAGGCATTTCGCGCATACATGAAATGAACACATTTTTCTCCAAAACTATAACAGATGCAAGCTTGTCCTGTTTGGTGGAGATGATATTTAATAAAATAAGTAGAAATCCACTAAAAGTTTTGTTTGGTTATCTTGCAATCCCGAGATAATCGTCTCCATGCTCCAAATCCATTTTAAAGCCATTTTTAAGGCATTTCGCGCATACATGAAATGAACACATTTTTCTCCAAAACTATAACAGATGCAAGCTTGTCCTGTTTGGTGGAGATGATATTTAATAAAATAAGTAGAAATCCACTAAAAGTTTTGTTTGGTTATCTTGCAATCCCGAGATAATCGTCTCCATGCTCCAAATCCATTTTAAAGCCATTTTTAAGGCATTTCGCGCATACATGAAATGAACACATTTTTCTCCAAAACTATAACAGATGCAAGCTTGTCCTGTTTGGTGGAGATGATATTTAATAAAATAAGTAGAAATCCACTAAAAGTTTTGTTTGGTTATCTTGCAATCCCGAGATAATCGTCTCCATGCTCCAAATCCATTTTAAAGCCATTTTTAAGGCATTTCGCGCATACATGAAATGAACACATTTTTCTCCAAAACTATAACAGATGCAAGCTTGTCCTGTTTGGTGGAGATGATATTTAATAAAATAAGTAGAAATCCACTAAAAGTTTTGTTTGGTTATCTTGCAATCCCGAGATAATCGTCTCCATGCTCCAAATCCATTTTAAAGCCATTTTTAAGGCATTTCGCGCATACATGAAATGAACACATTTTTCTCCAAAACTATAACAGATGCAAGCTTGTCCTGTTTGGTGGAGATGATATTTAATAAAATAAGTAGAAATCCACTAAAAGTTTTGTTTGGTTATATTGTAATCCCGAGATAATCGTCTCCATGCTCCAAATCCATTTTAAAGCCATTTTTAAGGCATTTCGCGCATACATGAAATGAACACATTTTTCTCCAAAACTATAACAGATGCAAGCTTGTCCTGTTTGGTGGAGATGATATTTAATAAAATAAGTAGAAATCCACTAAAAGTTTTGTTTGGTTATCTTGCAATCCCGAGATAATCGTCTCCATGCTCCAAATCCATTTTAAAGCCATTTTTAAGGCATTTCGCGCATACATGAAATGAACACATTTTTCTCCAAAACTATAACAGATGCAAGCTTGTCCTGTTTGGTGGAGATGATATTTAATAAAATAAGTAGAAATCCACTAAAAGTTTTGTTTGGTTATCTTGCAATCCCGAGATAATCGTCTCCATGCTCCAAATCCATTTTAAAGCCATTTTTAAGGCATTTCGCGCATACATGAAATGAACACATTTTTCTCCAAAACTATAACAGATGCAAGCTTGTCCTGTTTGGTGGAGATGATATTTAATAAAATAAGTAGAAATCCACTAAAAGTTTTGTTTGGTTATCTTGCAATCCCGAGATAATCGTCTCCATGCTCCAAATCCATTTTAAAGCCATTTTTAAGGCATTTCGCGCATACATGAAATGAACACATTTTTCTCCAAAACTATAACAGATGCAAGCTTGTCCTGTTTGGTGGAGATGATATTTAATAAAATAAGTAGAAATCCACTAAAAGTTTTGTTTGGTTATCTTGCAATCCCGAGATAATCGTCTCCATGCTCCAAATCCATTTTAAAGCCATTTTTAAGGCATTTCGCGCATACATGAAATGAACACATTTTTCTCCAAAACTATAACAGATGCAAGCTTGTCCTGTTTGGTGGAGATGATATTTAATAAAATAAGTAGAAATCCACTAAAAGTTTTGTTTGGTTATCTTGCAATCCCGAGATAATCGTCTCCATGCTCCAAATCCATTTTAAAGCCATTTTTAAGGCATTTCGCGCATACATGAAATGAACACATTTTTCTCCAAAACTATAACAGATGCAAGCTTGTCCTGTTTGGTGGAGATGATATTTAATAAAATAAGTAGAAATCCACTAAAAGTTTTGTTTGGTTATCTTGCAATCCCGAGATAATCGTCTCCATGCTCCAAATCCATTTTAAAGCCATTTTTAAGGCATTTCGCGCATACATGAAATGAACACATTTTTCTCCAAAACTATAACAGATGCAAGCTTGTCCTGTTTGGTGGAGATGATATTTAATAAAATAAGTAGAAATCCACTAAAAGTTTTGTTTGGTTATCTTGCAATCCCGAGATAATCGTCTCCATGCTCCAAATCCATTTTAAAGCCATTTTTAAGGCATTTCGCGCATACATGAAATGAACACATTTTTCTCCAAAACTATAACAGATGCAAGCTTGTCCTGTTTGGTGGAGATGATATTTAATAAAATAAGTAGAAATCCACTAAAAGTTTTGTTTGGTTATCTTGCAATCCCGAGATAATCGTCTCCATGCTCCAAATCCATTTTAAAGCCATTTTTAAGGCATTTCGCGCATACATGAAATGAACACATTTTTCTCCAAAACTATAACAGATGCAAGCTTGTCCTGTTTGGTGGAGATGATATTTAATAAAATAAGTAGAAATCCACTAAAAGTTTTGTTTGGTTATATTGCAATCTCGAGATAATCGTCTCCATGCTCCAAATCCATTTTAAAGCCATTTTTAAGGCATTTCGCGCATACATGAAATTAACACATTTTTCTCCAAAACTATAACAGATGCAAGCTTGTCCTGTTTGGTGGAGATGATATTTAATAAAATAAGTAGAAATCCACTAAAAGTTTTGTTTGGTTATCTTGCAATCCCGAGATAATCGTCTCCATGCTCCAAATCCATTTTAAAGCCATTTTTAAGGCATTTCGCGCATACATGAAATGAACACATTTTTCTCCAAAACTATAACAGATGCAAGCTTGTCCTGTTTGGTGGAGATAATATTTAATAAAATAAGTAGAAATCTACTAAAAGTTTCGTTTGTTTATATTGCCATCCTGAGATAATCGTCTCCATGCTCCAAATCCATTTTAAAGCCATTTCAAAGGCATTTTGCGCATACATGAAATGAACACATTTTTCTCCAAAACTATAACACATGCAAGCTTGTCCTGTTTGGTGGAGATGATATTTAATAAAATAAGTAGAAATCCACTAAAAGTTTTGTTTGGTTATCTTGCAATCCCGAGATAATCGTCTCCATGCTTCAAATCCATTTTAAAGCCATTTTTAAGGCATTTCGCGCATACATGAAATGAACACATTTTTCTCCAAAACTATAACAGATGCAAGCTTGTCCTGTTTGGTGGAGATGATATTTAATAAAATAAGTAGAAATCCACTAAAAGTTTTGTTTGGTTATCTTGCAATCCCGAGATAATCGTCTCCATGCTCCAAATCCATTTTAAAGCCATTTTTAAGGCATTTCGCGCATACATGAAATGAACACATTTTTCTCCAAAACTATAACAGATGCAAGTTTGTCCTGTTTGGTGGAGATGATATTTAATAAAATAAGTAGAAATCCACTAAAAGTTTTGTTTGGTTATCTTGCAATCCCGAGATAATCGTCTCCATGCTCCAAATCCATTTTAAAGCCATTTTTAAGGCATTTCGCGCATACATGAAATGAACACATTTTTCTCCAAAACTATAACAGATGCAAGCTTGTCCTGTTTGGTGGAGATGATATTTAATAAAATAAGTAGAAATCCACTAAAAGTTTTGTTTGGTTATCTTGCAATCCCGAGATAATCGTCTCCATGCTCCAAATCCATTTTAAAGCCATTTCAAAGGCATTTTGCGCATACATGAAATGAACACATTTTTCTCCAAAACTATAACACATGCAAGCTTGTCCTGTTTGGTGGAGATGATATTTAATAAAATAAGTAGAAATCCACTAAAAGTTTTGTTTGGTTATCTTGCAATCCCGAGATAATCGTCTCCATGCTCCAAATCCATTTTAAAGCCATTTTTAAGGCATTTCGCGCATACATGAAATGAACACATTTTTCTCCAAAACTATAACAGATGCAAGCTTGTCCTGTTTGGTGGAGATGATATTTAATAAAATAAGTAGAAATCCACTAAAAGTTTTGTTTGGTTATCTTGCAATCCCGAGATAATCGTCTCCATGCTCCAAATCCATTTTAAAGCCATTTTTAAGGCATTTCGCGCATACATGAAATGAACACATTTTTCTCCAAAACTATAACAGATGCAAGCTTGTCCTGTTTGGTGGAGATAATATTTAATAAAATAAGTAGAAATCTACTAAAAGTTTCGTTTGTTTATATTGCCATCCTGAGATAATCGTCTCCATGCTCCAAATCCATTTTAAAGCCATTTCAAAGGCATTTTGCGCATACATGAAATGAACACATTTTTCTCCAAAACTATAACACATGCAAGCTTGTCCTGTTTGGTGGAGATGATATTTAATAAAATAAGTAGAAATCCACTAAAAGTTTTGTTTGGTTATCTTGCAATCCCGAGATAATCGTCTCCATGCTCCAAATCCATTTTAAAGCCATTTTTAAGGCATTTCGCGCATACATGAAATGAACACATTTTTCTCCAAAACTATAACAGATGCAAGCTTGTCCTGTTTGGTGGAGATGATATTTAATAAAATAAGTAGAAATCCACTAAAAGTTTTGTTTGGTTATCTTGCAATCCCGAGATAATCGTCTCCATGCTCCAAATCCATTTTAAAGCCATTTTTAAGGCATTTCGCGCATACATGAAATGAACACATTTGTCTCCAAAACTATAACAGATGCAAGCTTGTCCTGTTTGGTGGAGATAATATTTAATAAAATAAGTAGAAATCTACTAAAAGTTTCGTTTGTTTATATTGCCATCCTGATATAATCGTCTCCATGCTCCAAATCCATTTTAAAGCCATTTCAAAGGCATTTTGCGCATACATGAAATGAACACATTTTTCTCCAAACCTATAACACATGCAAGCTTGTCCTGTTTGGTGGAGATGATATTTAATAAAATAAGTAGAAATCCACTAAAAGTTTTGTTTGGTTATCTTGCAATCCCGAGATAATCGTCTCCATGCTCCAAATCCATTTTAAAGCCATTTTTAAGGCATTTCGCGCATACATGAAATGAACACATTTTTCTCCAAAACTATAACAGATGCAAGCTTGTCCTGTTTGGTGGAGATGATATTTAATAAAATAAGTAGAAATCCACTAAAAGTTTTGTTTGGTTATCTTGCAATCCCGAGATAATCGTCTCCATGCTCCAAATCCATTTTAAAGCCATTTTTAAGGCATTTCGCGCATACATGAAATGAACACATTTTTCTCCAAAACTATAACAGATGCAAGCTTGTCCTGTTTGGTGGAGATGATATTTAATAAAATAAGTAGAAATCCACTAAAAGTTTTGTTTGGTTATCTTGCAATCCCGAGATAATCGTCTCCATGCTCCAAATCCATTTTAAAGCCATTTTTAAGGCATTTCGCGCATACATGAAATGAACACATTTTTCTCCAAAACTATAACAGATGCAAGCTTGTCCTGTTTGGTGGAGATGATATTTAATAAAATAAGTAGAAATCCACTAAAAGTTTTGTTTGGTTATCTTGCAATCCCGAGATAATCGTCTCCATGCTCCAAATCCATTTTAAAGCCATTTTTAAGGCATTTCGCGCATACATGAAATGAACACATTTTTCTCCAAAACTATAACAGATGCAAGCTTGTCCTGTTTGGTGGAGATGATATTTAATAAAATAAGTAGAAATCCACTAAAAGTTTTGTTTGGTTATCTTGCAATCCCGAGATAATCGTCTCCATGCTCCAAATCCATTTTAAAGCCATTTTTAAGGCATTTCGCGCATACATGAAATGAACACATTTTTCTCCAAAACTATAACAGATGCAAGCTTGTCCTGTTTGGTGGAGATGATATTTAATAAAATAAGTAGAAATCCACTAAAAGTTTTGTTTGGTTATCTTGCAATCCCGAGATAATCGTCTCCATGCTCCAAATCCATTTTAAAGCCATTTTTAAGGCATTTCGCGCATACATGAAATGAACACATTTTTCTCCAAAACTATAACAGATGCAAGCTTGTCCTGTTTGGTGGAGATGATATTTAATAAAATAAGTAGAAATCCACTAAAAGTTTTGTTTGGTTATCTTGCAATCCCGAGATAATCGTCTCCATGCTCCAAATCCATTTTAAAGCCATTTTTAAGGCATTTCGCGCATACATGAAATGAACACATTTTTCTCCAAAACTATAACAGATGCAAGCTTGTCCTGTTTGGTGGAGATGATATTTAATAAAATAAGTAGAAATCCACTAAAAGTTTTGTTTGGTTATCTTGCAATCCCGAGATAATCGTCTCCATGCTCCAAATCCATTTTAAAGCCATTTTTAAGGCATTTCGCGCATACATGAAATGAACACATTTTTCTCCAAAACTATAACAGATGCAAGCTTGTCCTGTTTGGTGGAGATGATATTTAATAAAATAAGTAGAAATCCACTAAAAGTTTTGTTTGGTTATCTTGCAATCCCGAGATAATCGTCTCCATGCTCCAAATCCATTTTAAAGCCATTTTTAAGGCATTTCGCGCATACATGAAATGAACACATTTTTCTCCAAAACTATAACAGATGCAAGCTTGTCCTGTTTGGTGGAGATGATATTTAATAAAATAAGTAGAAATCCACTAAAAGTTTTGTTTGGTTATCTTGCAATCCCGAGATAATCGTCTCCATGCTCCAAATCCATTTTAAAGCCATTTTTAAGGCATTTCGCGCATACATGAAATGAACACATTTTTCTCCAAAACTATAACAGATGCAAGCTTGTCCTGTTTGGTGGAGATGATATTTAATAAAATAAGTAGAAATCCACTAAAAGTTTTGTTTGGTTATCTTGCAATCCCGAGATAATCGTCTCCATGCTCCAAATCCATTTTAAAGCCATTTTTAAGGCATTTCGCGCATACATGAAATGAACACATTTTTCTCCAAAACTATAACAGATGCAAGCTTGTCCTGTTTGGTGAGATGATATTTAATAAAATAAGTAGAAATCCACTAAAAGTTTTGTTTGGTTATCTTGCAATCCCGAGATAATCGTCTCCATGCTCCAAATCCATTTTAAAGCCATTTTTAAGGCATTTCGCGCATACATGAAATGAACACATTTTTCTCCAAAACTATAACAGATGCAAGCTTGTCCTGTTTGGTGGAGATGATATTTAATAAAATAAGTAGAAATCCACTAAAAGTTTTGTTTGGTTATCTTGCAATCCCGAGATAATCGTCTCCATGCTCCAAATCCATTTTAAAAGCCATTTTTAAGGCATTTCGCGCATACATGAAATGAACACATTTATTCTCCAAAACTATAACAGATGCAAGCTTGTCCTGTTTGGTGGAGATGATATTTAATAAAATAAGTAGAAATCCACTAAAGTTTTGTTTGGTTATATTGCAATCCCGAGATAATCGTCTCCATGCT